>NC_074670.1:61716607-61951607 GCF_029448725.1 Salvelinus fontinalis | reverse complement strand
TGTCCCACTTCTTTTGTAATTTTGGAAGCTTTTATTGAAGAGATAGCAAAGTGTTTGGGAAAAAAGGGGGAGGGAGTTCTGCGAAACGGCATCAGTGAACAGAGCATTAGAGTGAAACACTGCAATATAGATAAGGATATCACCGTATTATGCATAATCCAATATGGCACTTGTACTGTATTTTTCTCTTTCAGCTCCAGTGTCACGGTGGAAGGGACTCTAGCTCCAGTGTCACGGTGGAAGGGACTCTAGCTCCAGTGTCATGGTGGAAGGGACTCTAGTTCCAATGCATTTCTAAGTATTCACTTAGATACCAGCATTAAGTAACTTTAACTGATTCGGTTGACACCCACTCAATGAATCTCTAGACCCAGTAACCACTCATGTAATGCCAGGCTACTTTGGGTGTGTTTAGGCAGCCCAATGTGATTTGTTTACATTCATTGGTCTTTTGATCAAGCACATCGGGGGCTATATTTGAACTAACAAAATGCAATTGTGAATCTTAGGCCTACAAAGACGGTGCATAATTCTAATAAAACTAAACAACTGGTTTTAAATAGGCTGTCAAAATATAGTTACAGGCACCATAACTGCTCCCCGTGGGCATATACATTAATACAGACAAGGCAACAAAGATTATGAAGGGTTTTACACACAACCAAACTTTTAAATATCCACTATAAAGAGAAAGGGGGAATGTCCACTCACCATTTTAATGCTTGTAAATATAATGTTAGTTCCACAATGTTTATCTATTTTACAGATCAGATTTGCACTTCTCCAGAAATAGCATTGCATTTGATCCATGTACGTTCTCACCAAAAACCCACAGATGGTGAATCTTTCTAATAAGTGATGTTTTTAATCAAAGCAGAACCACGTCGGCCGGGAGGATGGCGACGAGTGGGCCAGTCAGGACAGCCAAGGTGGATTTCTCGGATGATGTTGCTAGAATGTCGTCCACCGGAACCCAGCACCACTCCTCTGGACCGTACACCACCCAGTCCACCAGGTACTGGAGCCGACCCCCCCCACGATGATCTGAGGGCACAGGCGGGGCTCCCCTCGATGTCCAAGGGAGGCGGAGGGGTGTCAAGGGGGACGGCATCAGCCAGGGGACCAAGAACCACCAGCTTGAAGAGGGGAAACATGAAAAGATGGTGAGATCCGGTATTTAGTGGGGAGATGTATATCTGTAAGTTACCCTATTGACCCTCTAGAGGACATTGAATAGCCCCACAAACCGGGGACTCGGCTTCTTACAGGGAAAGTGGAGAGGGAGGTTCCTGGTGGAGAGCCAGACCCGATCACCTGGATGGAACATGGGAGACTCACTGAAGTGGTGATCCACCTGCTTTTTCTGACGATGTCTCACGTGGGCATTGTTCCATACCTCTTCTGCATGCCTGAACCACTCGTCCATCGCAGGAGCATCGGTCTGGCTCGAAGTTCACGGAGCAAGGGCCAGCTGATAACCCAGAACACACTGGAAGGGAGTCAGGCCGGTGGAGGAGTGTCGCAATGAATTCTGGGTGTATTCAGCCCAAGGAAGGAAATCGGGCCCACTCCTCCTGCCGGTCCTGGCAATGACTCATCCGAACCTTGCCAGCTCCTGGTTCAGCCTCTCCCTCTGCCGGTTAGATTGAGGCCGGTACCCAGAAGTGAGACTCACCGTGAACCCCCAGATTCTCCATAAAAGCCCTCCATACATGTGATGTGAATTGGGGGCTACGATCAAAGACGATATCCTACAGAAGGTCATAGTGCCTGAAGACCTGCTGGAACAGTGCCTCAGTAACCTGGAGAGTGGTAGGGAGACCAGACAGGGATAAAACGGCAGGATTTGGAGAATCTGTCCTAAACAACCATAACAGTGGTGAAACCATCAGACAGGGGAAGATCAGCAAAGAAGCCCAGAAGCAAAGAAGTTTCCCTTCTGGAGCGTTCCGTGGAGACTTGGTTTGGGTACATTCAGAGCAGGAGTTGACGTAGCGGGCGGCGTCCTGCGCCAAGGTGGGCCATCAGTACTTAACTGAGATGGATTGAGTGGTGCAGGTCATACCTGGGTGTTCAGCAACAAGGGATGTGTGTGCCCAGGTCAAAAGCCGATCCCTTACCTCCTTTGGGAATGTAGGTGTGCTCCGGAGGATAGGTAGCCGGTGCGCGTTCCATCTCCAGAGCCTGGCAGATGTCCACGTCTATGTCCCAGAGTACGGGGCCAAGATTCGGGGGGCTGTATGATGGGACCACTCAGGACAGGGACCTAGGTGGTATGACAAGGTCAAGTTGAATCTAGTAGAGAAAAGGGCCCACCTTGCTTGGTGCGGGTTCAGTCACCTCACTGACCGTATGTACTCCAAGTTCCGATGGTCGGTAAGGATGAGAAACGGGTCCATGGCGCCCTCCAGCCAGTGTCTAATGCCAACTTCACCGCCAGAAGCTCCAATCATGGACGTCATAGTTCCTTTCTGTATAGGACAGTTTTTTTAGAGTAGAATGCACATGGATACAGTTTTTGTGGATTTCCTTGACATCGTGACAATTCCCCCATGCCCACCACAAAGGTCAGCATAGGGTCTGGGTATTTCAGCAACGGGCCTGAGGTGAATTGCCCCTTCAGCAGGCGTAAAGCCTCATCAGCTGCAGGATTCCATGGCGACTTACAAGGACCACCTTTTGAGGAGAGGCGATGGAGCTGAAGTTCCTGATGAAATGGCAGTAAAAGTTGGCCAACCCCAAAAACCGTTGTAGTCCCTTTATGGTGGTTGGGACTGGCCATGACCTGACCTCATCTACCTTCCTCTCCTCCATAACCACTCCCTGCGGGCTGATCCGATATCCCAAGAAGGAGACGGCGACCTGACGGAACAGGCACTTCTCCGCTTTGACATACTGATGGTTATCCAGGCGCCCAAGCATGTCAGGATGCCAAATGTGTTTTGAGGTGTGAAGGACACACCTGAAATGTTTCCACCCCTCCCACCTCAGAGTAAGCGAGCTGATAAAAGACAGGTAAATTACCAACCCTGGTGCCAGAGTTGGAAAATAGCAGAGCACTGGCTTTTTATGTTGAAATTGCCAAAGGTTGTGCTTTTAAAACAAGTACGGCCTTAACACCTGCCAACAATAAATTCCCAGATTTTTTCATATCAGATCTTTTTAATAGCTGATCTGATTGGTCAAAAGACCAATTAGTCAAAAAAATATCTGAATTGACTGCCGGTGTACATGAAGCCTAAAAGTTACATACTGCTTCCCTCCGTTGATCTACTTGCCTGGGTGGAGTGGGATTTTTGGAGTCGTGAACACCTTTTCGTAACATGATATCCTCGCTGGTCTCACTCCCAATCACAAGGGGGCAATAGGAACGTTTTATATTGTTGTCTTTTCATTTTTTGAAAGCAAGGACGAGCCGCCTTAGTCTGGCTAAAAAGATATCAAGCTAGCTAGCCTTTTTAGCTTCCCACATCTCTATGTGAAATAATCCAATTTATAATTTAAAATATTTCCTGGCAAATATTGTTCTACTTGCCGGTGTAACCTAAAACATTCTCCCAGTTTGATATGCTGCTTGCATTCATCCTCAAATCAGCTAAAAATAGAACTTCGTCAAGTTTTGGTCACAGAGAACAAAGCACATGGCTACAGCAGGTTCTATCATTTCACAATAGCCTGGAATCACTAATTATTACTTCTAAACAAAATACATTTTGGGATGAATTCTTGTTGTTTGGTTTACTGTTTGAACAGTTGCTGAGATTATATTTAGTTATAAATGCAAAATAGGCTACTTTGATGAATAGCCTAATATACTGTAGTCTATAGATCAGATAAAGGAACCAATCCACAACACTGCCCCCACGGCTGCGGAAGGAATGACACAGTGCGCCTCATTTTCCAGGTAGTAAAAAAGTATGTTGAATGCCAAAGTGTTGTCATGGAAATTCACTACCATGTCGTGGAAATTACCAACAGGGACACTCAAAGTTAATCTTAAATGAATCATCCTTAATTATCAGCACGCTGGAGAGGTTCCAACCAACTCAATGCACCATAGTACACATGTCAATCAGGAGCTCTGCTGTGGCAGTCCCAGCAGTTGTCTTTATGTACAGCTATGCACAGATAAGATATATTTGCATGATTTAGCGTAGTTAACTCATCATTACCAACCAATACCTCACAAGGCTTCTTCTCTCTAAGCTGAGACCTTAAAACTGAGATGTATTTTGTTCTGAAAACAAAGGTCTGGGCGTACTGCCAAATTGCAGCTACTGAAAATGAGGATTCATTCAGCCAGTCACTTGCATGAACACAGAAAACGGTTATTAGAAAAGTACATGAATAGAACACAGAAATTAGTTGAAGCACAAACATAAAAAATTCCAGCACATTGTATTACAAGAAGCTGCCCCTTTTGTGACGAAAAATGACATTGCAACACTCGGAATCTTGCGTCTGCATAGAGCTTGTAGTAAGCTTTAGTAAGCCGGACCCATAAGTGAACCAGGAGACAACAAGAGGACAATTTGGATGACGGTTTCCGAAATCGAGGAATATGGAAGGTGGATGGACAAACTTGAATCTGATGGTGGTGGAGATTCAGTGTCGTTCCATAGTTGAGGGAAACTGATATGCTGATTTGTGAAGAAGCATGTGATTAATTGTACTGCACAAAATAACAAGTAGTCTAAGAAACTGGACTATATCTGCGACTGAAAGGTTCTTGGGTCTACAGGACTTCAGGGCTGAAACATTGCAAGGAGTAGTGTCCGAAGATGCCCCAGAGCCTGTAGGGATTGGAGTTGATATTTGAATCTGACTAAAGGAGTACATTGAATTTTGTTTCTTTACCTTACTTTAAATTGTATACTACCCTGTACAATGGGAGGTGGCATGCACTTCTAATGTATGTTTGCGGACCACCATAATACCATAGAAGAAGGGAACCAGGATGTCACGGCCGTCGAAAGAACTAGACCAAAGCGCAGCGTGGTTAGCGTACATATTCCTTTTATTTCGAAATGACGCCAACAAAAACATTAAACAATACAAAACAAAACAACCGTGAAGCTTAAGGGCTATGTGCCACAAACAAAGTTAACTTCCCACAAAGAAAGGAGGGAAAAAGGACTACCTAAGTATGGTTCCCAATCAGAGACAACGATAGACAGCTGTCCCTGATTGAGAACCATACCCGGCCAAAACATAGAAATACAAAATCATAGAA
Organism: Salvelinus fontinalis; assembly: GCF_029448725.1. Lineage (NCBI taxonomy): Eukaryota > Metazoa > Chordata > Actinopteri > Salmoniformes > Salmonidae > Salvelinus > Salvelinus fontinalis. The sequence goes on along the minus strand of NC_074670.1, from coordinate 61,946,374 downwards.
AAACAAAACATAGAATGCTCACCCCAAATCACACCCACACCCAAATCACACTGACCAAACCAAATAGAGACATAAAAAGGCTCTCTAAGGTCAGTGCGTGACACAGGAAGGGATTCAGTTGATCAGCTCGTCCCCTTGGGTGGTACGCTATGAAGTGCAGAAAATACCTAAGTGGCCAAAGTGGGAACCTGACTGGGACTCCTAAGTATTTGTGGCCCTCCATGCACCTGGGGACCGGATGCCTTGTTTTCTACTACCGACATTATTTTAAAGATTTGAGCATGTTTGGGTTGGGTGTTTTTTCCTTTCCTGCTGACAAAGTAGAAGGAGATTCTGAATTTACGGAGGGGGAGTACATTCTCCCTCTAGTCTTGCATGGGCTTGAGCTGGTTTCTCACATCTACTCTGCCTCTCTCTCTCCCTCTCCCTTCGTTCTCTCCAATGGGAGTTGACTTGCTGGGGTTGGAGGGGGAGGGTGTGTGTGTGTGTCTGTGTGTTGATGCGGGGGAGGAGAGGGTGGAATTGAATCAGCATCATGCATGAGCAAGGCAGCCATTTATCAGCAAACACACTGCTATAGTGGATGAGGGATAGACAGGGGATGTGTGTGTCAGTGGAGGCTGCTGAGGGGAGGACAGTTCATAATAATGGCTGGAACGGAGCGAAAGGAATGGCCTCGATACCATTCCACTGATTCTGCTCCAGGCATTACCACGAGCGCGTCCTCCCCAATTAAGGTGCCACTGACCTCCTGTGGTATGTGTGTACATATGCATGTGTGTGTGTGCTTGTGCGTGTATATGTATGCATGCTTGCACACGTGCACTACCCGTGTGTGAATGTGGATGCAGGATATTTTCAGCAGTAGTTGAGTTGCATCCCCTCATAACTCCCTAGGGAAAGATTTCCTCCTCCCTCCCTCCCCCCTCTCATCACCCAAGGCTCTGGGTATCTGGGAACACCCACGGGGGGGTTATCGGAAAACGCACTGGCACTGGCCAGCTGAGCCCCGATGGCACAGACGGTGGCGAGGATGATGATGGTGACAGCCAGGAATAAAGATGGACTGTCGTGAGTCTGTTGGGCCTCGCCTATTGTAAGCAGAGTGGCAGTAATTACCCAGGATACCATTGTGTAACAGCCTATCTGCCTCTATACGCCTCTCACCTCCGCCTCTATTCACCACCCACCCCTAATCCACTGTGTGGAAGGAGACTGAGAAGTATGGGGACCACGGACGGATAATTGCTGGGTTTATTTATGCCTCTGGTCACCCAGTGGGGAATGCACTCAGAATGACAAGTGTCAGAGGGGGGGTTGGAGATAGCCACCTCTCCGGATGAGGATGTGCTTTTTTGTGCGTTAAGGAGTCCTAGTGCCTATAAGGTCTAGTTTTGCCAGTATGGCTTGCTTCCTTTATCCTTCCCACTTCACTATTGTGGGCTTATAGGGTTTGTGTGGAAGTAGGAGATATTCTTGTTGTCTGTGTATGACTCAGTGTTTTTCCCCTCATCTAAGCCAGAGTCTGGAATAGACATACTTTACCAGTCTGGAAAGAGGGGTTTTCAATGGCTATAGAGTATTCAGCAAAGGGACACTGAACTGCTTCACTCATCCATAGAGTAACAGAGCTAAAAGAGAAGAGCTTCTTAATGTCCTTCTTTGTGCTACGAATCCCGTTAGCGGGATCACTTTCCTAAACAACCGCTAGAATTGCAGGGCGCCAAATGCAAAAATATTACAAAAAATATTTATAATCATGCAATCACAAGTGAAATATACCAAAACACAGTTTAGCTTGTTGTTAATCCACCTATCGTGTCAGATTTTGAAAATATACTTTACAGTGAAAGAAATCCAAGCTTTTGTGAGTGTAGCAATCAATGCTACAACAGCTAACCCCAAATTATAATGGTCACGAAAGTCAGAAAAGCAATAAAATTAATCGCTTACCTTAGATAATCTTCGGATGTTTGCACTCACGAGACTCCCAGTTACACAACAAATGTTCTTTTTGTTCGATAAATATTACTTTTATCACAAAAAAACGCCATTTGGGTTGCGCGTTATGTTCAGAACCAAAGCCTTGTTCCGTTCTTCAAATTCCAAAAACTATCCGTAATGGTCGTAGAAACATGTCAAATGTTTTTTATAATCCAGCCTCAGGTTGTTTTTAACAAACATAATCGATAATATTTCAACCGGATAATAACCTATTCATTAAGAGACAAAAGGAAAATGGAGAGCTCCTCTCGCACGCGCAGGAACTATTCTGAGGACACCTGACTACTTTTGAAAAATCACGCTCATTTTTCAAAATAAAAGCCCGAAACTATGTCTAAAGCCTGGTCACAGTCTGAGGAAGCCATTGGAAACGGAATCTGGTTGATACCCCTTTAAATGGAAGAAATACGGTCTAGGAAACACAGATTTTTTTTATTTAAATATCACTTCCGGGTTAGATTTTCTCAGGTTTTCGTCTGCAGAATACGTTTTGTTATACTCACAGACAATATTTTGACAGTTTTGGAAACTTTGGAGTGTTTTCTATCCTAATCTGTAAATATATGCATATTCTACGATCTGGGCCAGAGAAAATGTCCATTTACCTTGGGAATGTTATTTTAAGAAAATAAAAAATTCTGAGCCCTAGCGCTAAGAGGTTTTTATGTCACATCACGGGGTGCAATAAGTGGGCTTGATTCTACACACCAAAGTTGGATTCACTTTCCTTGAGAAACAGGGATATGATTTGCTTGCCCCTTTCTGTCATTTTTCAAGTTATTTTAATACTCAGTGGCAATGTTAGTTCTCCTGTTATCTCTATGTTTAGATCTGCTTTTTTCATATCTTGAAAAAAACATTTCCCCAGGGAGTGGCAGCATTTTTCTTTTGTATAATGTATTAGTAAACGAGGCGAGCTTGTCTCATTACAAATGTCGTGGCATGCAGGAATTAAACTTTGATATGACCCACAGCTCTTAGCGTTTTAACAGCCACTGTGTGACATTATTCATTTCAAGCAAATTTCCTCTGCCTTCATTCCAACGATAACACGTGACTTTTAACAGGATACACGGCCCAGTTTTCTCCCTTTCTTTCCTGTTTCTGAAAAAATACATTCAGGATGCTGTTCAGTTGAGAGTTATGTCTAGACCTTATCACACTCCCTTCAACACCCATAGCCTAGTCCGCTCTATGTGCTCTCAGCTCTAAATCTTCACTAGAAAGTAATACTGTGTGACACATCAATACATATATGTATTGTAAATTAATTTAACTTTTTTTTATCGTCACAGCGTCTTGCACATTTACCTATAGATGGTATGAAATCTGCATTATTCTGTTATTGTGGTATTTGACAAGGTGTACCCTAGACTCAGTGGGGATTTTTTCTTATTGAAGGTGTGTCTCGTTACCTCTCTTAATTGTAGTGATATATTCAGATGAATTGCATGTGTAAATCTTTGAAAACATGTTAATTGTGATAGCTCCCCAACTCCCCATGTGTTACCAGAGTAACCAGCTGCAGGGTATGAAATACAGGACAACATTGTCCTCCAGTGGTTTAGAGTGGATCAAACGCTGGCTGGATTTTTTATGAAGTAAGCAAGTTATGGGTGTGATCTGATCTAGAGGCTCTATTCAATCAGTAGCACTGAAGATTTGCTTTTTTGCAATTTGACGTTTAAGGGCTATGTTCCCGCGGTTGCAGGGACTGCATTCACAGTAAACGCTGCATATTTCGTTTTAATTGCCTTTTTAAATGTATATTGGATCTTCCACAATACTTTGGCGATACGGATTGAATCCAGCCTCTCTCTCTCTCTCTCTCTCTCCCCCCCCCTCTGCCTCTGCCCACCATACATACACACACACACTCATTCACTCACCCTCCCTCTCGCTCTCTCCTCATTTCCTACCTCCGTCTGTGTTGATGAGTGTTAGCTCTTTAATACATTAATCATTTATCCACTGGCTTTACACAATGTTCCACATACATTTTTAGATCCTTCATGAGTCATTATCCAAATGTAATCCTTTTAAAACTGACTGTTGTTCACAAGATGACAGGGTGGCATTTCTTGACGGAATCAAATGGATGTCATAATGACATCATGCAGACAGCAACAACAAAAATATCTCACATACAATAAAAGAATGGGTGACAATTTCTCGTACAAATGATGCAGGATCTTAATTTGATCACTCTTTTGTTGCTGAGAATTTTCCTGCACCACAGGAAATGCAGATGAGCTTTGTGATTTACATAAATTCACTGAAAACCCACACTAACACAGGTAATACTTTTCATGTAGCTTACTTTTGGCCATCTAATATCCTAACCACCGATCAAGCAACATTATGGAATAAACGTTCAAATCCTGTTGCTACAGGATTATTTTGCTGTGACAATACTGGTCAAATTAAGATCCAACATCTGTAACTGTTTGAGCTTCAAATTTTTTTGTGTGATGTTTAATACTTCAAAAAGAGAGAGGCAATGCTCTTTTCCCTGTGTCATAATGATAAGGAAGCAATGGTGTGCCTATATGGATGGAATCAATTCCTGATCCATTCAACATACTCAGCCGACAGCTGAATCTGGAACATACAAAAACAACATGATATCACCTGGCGTAGGGAACCATGGGAGTAAGCAATCTTGGCTTGACATTTCATTGATGGATGTTCCATACCTCGAAATCTTGGGTCTATGCTATGCTGAGTGTCATGTTCAATACACCACATTGTGGCAAAAAAACGATCCTCCTCTATTGGAGAGCTGAATGTTATTATACTCTACTCTCCCCTAGAAGGAGGGGAGGGGCTTAGCCATCGGCATTGTCCTGTCCAAATGTCAGCTCGTTCATCAGAATTCGGCCACTTGACTCTAAGGAAGGTACCAAGGGAAACAGGTTGGCTGGGTTTGGAGGGGAGAGGGAGGTGATGGTGGGGGGGCTTTGATAGACAAGGTAAAATTACTATAGCCTCTGTTTTCGCGTGATCTTTTGTATTTTGGGGGCCATTGAATCTGCACTCCAACGATGATTCAGTTGTTAATAATATTTTATTCAGAGGGCTACCTTAAGAGTGCTACTTTGAGGGCTACTCTTTATTCAGAGGCCAACTTTGAGATTAGGGAGATACATTTCCATGAATGTCACCCCGGTGATTGGGTCAAAATGGAAGGCTGTCTGGAGCATTGTTTTCAAGTGTGGCCCTCAACAGGTGACGTTTCTGTCAATTTCTCCATAGGTAATGTAACTGACGCATGCATTTGTCCATCAAGATTCAGACTTGGTCCTTGTAGAAGGCGATAGGTTCCTAACTAACAATGATATTAACCAAGATTAGGCTATGTCTAAAATATAAGCCTGATAACAAGCTAAGCTACCAATGAAGGATGGTCAATATCAGTTATTTTCCAAGTCAATCATACAATCTTTGCCTGGCATTGTACTACTGTGAAAATGACAAAATATGCTAATTCAGGGCTGAAATCGAACAGTAATGACGAGGCTGGCTGACTGTCCCGTCTCATTAATTCAGTTCTTGTGACAGGATGCACTTTTCAAGAAAGCCGTCTGACGCTACAAGGTCATCAATTCAAAACCAAGTTCTGCATAAATTTGACTGAGTAAAACAGTAGCCACAATAAAACTTCAACCATTGTATGTCACACCATATTACCATCAAAGACTGTCATTTCTACTGATCCAACCATAAAGGAAGATGATGCTACGTATCAAATGTTGCCTTTATTTCAAGAAATCACGACGGAAGTTCTACGTTGGACTGAAACAAAAATTTGAGAACCTATTGAGAATATAATATGCAGCTCTGAAACATACAATATTGCAGTGTACCTATATAGAACTGAACACAGTGGCTTAGACCACTCAAACACCCCAGACCACGAGAACTCAACACATTAATGGAAAAGATGAGATAATAGGACTCAATGGAATGATTTGAATGAGACATATCTTAGCAAAGGTGATATAAAAGTGCACCGACTGAATGCATCCATTTTTCTCCCCAATTCTACAGAGAGTAAGAATGAAGAAAAGCTCAGAGATCGAGGTCTAGAAACGTGAATTGAAGGATTCAGTTTTTGTCAGTTTGTCACTGTCAGTTTATGGCACAAAAGGAGTCAGTCCTGGGAGATTTGATCGTATCACATGTGGAGGTCACCGTCACGTCATCGCCAGTCCCTCACCTCCCAATAGGCTAGCAATCATGAAGAGCCACAAAACTGCATAGGTTTACACTATAGGATGGATCTTCATTGATTTAAGACATTCATTGAATGCATATCCCCTGTTTTTCAATGATTGATGTACACGGTGCTGTACATACATTGAGTAGGTCTCTGTTTCTCACATTTGTCAATACAAATGAGTTCTTGTTTGAGGTAGAATTCTATTCATTTTGTCTTGTTGGGTATTTTTGGTATTTAGAATATGTGTGAAAGGAGGCTTACTGTGAGATAATCAAAATGTTTTGTTGTGTGTCAACATATTCAGTGTGGATTCATAGTGAGTGTTATTCTCCATGCTGGAAAAGTCTCGACTGTGTGAGTGTTCAAATCGAAGCACGACTTCCAACATCTAGGTGGTCGCCATGGAAACAATCCCACAAGTGCAAAATGCTCCATCACTATGATGATTTAGACCAGATTAGAGTAGCTAGCTGAAAAAGTGAATGCATTTTACATTAAATAAAATGTAAAATGCATTCTATCTTTCAACACACAGCTGTCCTTGGATTTTCCTCTATGTATAACATGCTGTTGTTGGGAAATGCTGACAATGATTTTATGTCAGAATATTTTGTGTCTGCCTTGGGGATATGTTTGGCCAAGAACACGTCAAATTAACAATGTCTTTCAATCCAAATCAGTAACTTCGACTTCTCTCCCTCTGAATTAATGTGAAGACACAGGATAGGTTAAAGCGATGTGGTAGACAACTACGGGGCATTTTCCAATTATCGGTGAGGGAAAGATGAGGAAAGACAGCCACTTTAGACTTTTAAGATGCAGCCAAAGTCTTGGTGAGGACATAGACAAGAGTAAATGGGAGAAGACACAAGTCCTCCAACAGAACACAAGATGACAGCAGAGTTCTCTCTTTCATCATGTTCTCTCTCTCTCACACCCTCTATCTCTCTCGCTCGCCTTCTCTCTCTCTCTTGCTCTCTCTCTCTCGTTTTCTTTCTCTCTCTCTCTCTCTGTTTCTCTCTCTCTTGCTGGCTGCCACGAAAAGTAAATTCTGGTCAATTCTGACCATGTGTATCCCTTCTAGCCAAAACTCACCATGTTCAAATCAAATGCTTACTGCTAGGAATACTACATTTTGACATGATGTCTAATGGTGTATAATAGTAACAGGTCATTAGAGAACAACAGTTCACAAACCTCCCGTACTCTTAGCATTGGACTAATTACTTTCAAGTTTTTACTGTCACGTCAACAAGCACAGTGAAACGCTTTTCTTGCTTGTAGCATAAAAAAATTGTCAGGTAGAACAAAAAGAGCTAAGAAATAAGAAGAACACGAGGAAGTAAGCCTGTGTAGTAGGATTCCACCTTGTTCCTCTACTGTCCTTTTGCGCGTTTGATGACTCTGTCGTGGTCATAGCGGGACTTCTTGTGCATGTTCCTGTCCTCAGCTGTAGCCTCGGGGTTGACTGCAATAGCCCTGTGTGCGGTAGCCCTGTCCTTTAGCTTAGCACAAACCTCAGTGTTAATCCAGGGCTTTTGATTTGGGAAGCAGAAAATCTTCATTGTGGGGACAACGTCGGCGATGCATTCCCTAATGAAGCCGATGACGGAGGTGGTTAGCTCATCCATGCTATCGGTGGAGTCTCGGGACATATTCCAGTCAGTGCAAGCAAAGCAGTCTTGTAGTATAGCCTCCGATTCGTAAGATCATTCCTCAACGGAGAACGTAATGAGTACTTCCTGTTTGATCTTCTGCTCGTAGAAAGGAAGCAGGAGAAATGGGGGTGCGGGAGGGCCTTGTATGCTTGCTTGTGGGTAGAGCAGGGTTTCCCGAACTCGGTCCTCGGGACACCAAGGGCTGCATGTTTTGTTTTCTGCCCTGGCACTAGACAGCTGATTCAACTAATCATCAAGCTTTGATCATTTGAATCAGCTGTTTAGTGTTAGGGAAAAACCTAAATGTGCACCCCTTGGGTCCCGAAGATCGAGTTTGGGAAACGCTGGGGTAGAGAAACTGGTCTAGGACTTTATCGCCCCTAGTGGCAAAGAAAACGCATTGATGGAAGTTGGGCATTACTTGTCTTAATGACGCAACAAGGAAAGCAAGAAGGAAAGCAGCCTCCAGGTGTATGGTTTCCTACTTGTTTATAGCCTCTTACAATTTGTTCAGTCCCAGCATGTTGTTTTTCTTGTCCTGAGGTGGAATATATACTGCAGTAACAATAACAGTGGAACACTTTCTTGGGAGGTAGAAGGGTTGGCATTTGACCATCAGGTATTCAACTAGAGCCAGCACACCATTTGCGGTTGCTGAAGAGGCATACTCCTCCGCCTCTCTATTTCCCTGAATCCAATGTCTTGTCTGCTCTGTGAATATTGAATCTATCGAGTTGGATAGCCATGGGGGTATCTTGTCTGAAAGCCATGTTTCAGAAAAGCAGAGAATATTGCAGTTACGAGAGTCCCGTTGATTGCAAATCTGTGATCGGAGGTCATTCATCTTATTATCAAGTGACTGTATATTGGCCAATAGAATGAAGGGAAGTGGTGGCCAGTTTTCTCTTCACCTTAATCTCACCAGGGCTCCCGCTCTCCTGCGTATTCATTTGCATTTCCTCTTGGATAGCCCAAAAATTGGGTTGGAAGTTGAGTTGAAGTTGAAGCCGGAATTGGGGTTAGTAACTGGCAATCTGATGTTCAGAAGCTGTTCAAAGGTTTTTGTCAATCATCACAGATGATGGTGGATACATTTTGTGCCAAAAAATAAAGATAAACGCCAAAAGAATCACAAAATAGCAAAGTTGGGTCAGAGCTCGCAAGACGGCAGCCATACAATACGGCGTCATCCTTCAAATAGTGTCCATATGTTCAGTGGAATGCCAAGACACCAGAGAGCGATATTGATCAATCTCCAGAGGCCAAGAGGCTAATTTAAGCTTTGTGGTTGGCTAAGAGCAGATATTTAAAGTCCAGCGCCTCATCAACAGCTGTAATGTGGCGCCACATCATCATAGGAAACTAGGAGACTGCTATTTTTAACATCCAAAAACTCCACTTTGGGGTCAATGAGGGTAACAGAAAATAAACTGAAAATGCCACATAAAATTGTGCTAACCCTGTCGCTCAGATGGTGCCTGTGTCCAGGGATGGACATTAGTTACCCACCCTGCCCTTTCTTGTCTTTAGTCATTTCCTCTCTGCCCATTCTGGCTGCATGTTGGGCCTGACCAGGCCGTTCCTGTTTGGATTCCTGTTATAGGAAGAGCTACATTCGCCATGGAACATTTTGTTTGGAGTGCTGCCCTGGTTTGCTGTGGTGCCAGGTTCTTTCCCTATTTGTCCACCAGACATTAGCTAGTAGTTAAGGAGGTTGAGAAGGGCATTGGAATTAACTGTTGGTGTGTATGGTTAAGGCATCAACAAAATGGTCCAAATGTAACAGTTTTCTTTCTTACCCAGACAAGCACAATCAAAAACATAATGTATGTTTTGTAGCTATTGCTTAGTATGTTCTCAATGGTTTCATTTAATATGAATTATTCCTGGATTGGAATGGTTTTACAGAGGAGCCTGGACACCCCCAACTTCACTTGAACAACAACTTTTTTAGCACAATATCTGGTGAAACAAAACATAATATTGTTTTACCAGCTCCGATAGTGACATACTACACAGTCAATATCTCCAAGGCCAAAAAGTTACACAACACCGTATATTTGGGTTAAAAAGTAACCCGTAACAGCCTATCCCTAATTAACCCATGAAAGGAATTTGCTCTTAATCACACTATACTCTATCTGAAGATAAAAGTAATTTTATGACAAACTTGAAATCTGCTCTAGTGAACACACAAGGGAAAGAAAATCTATGTCATAGCAAGCTTCCTTACATTCCAACTCATGCTACTTGTAATTTAGGAAACAATATCTCCATTGTCTCCCTCAATCTCCATCCCTCAATACTCATGTCTGCCTCACTGTGCTCCCCCTCTACCACTTTGTTTTATTCTCCCACTGACATTTTGACTACGTTTGTCACTCAGTAGCAGTCCCTTCGCACATTTTAATAGGCTGTGGCAGCTAGCTAGCCTAGCAGCTGTCTCTTGAGTTTGATATATGGTCCATTTCTCTCCCAAAGAGAGCTAGCCAAGGTCAAGGCTCCTAAATAGACACATTGAATGTACAGTACATGACCTCACCTTTCCCATAACTTCAGGACTGTCATGCTAAAATAGCTACTGCTGTCAATGGCTACTAACAGGGCCGAGCAGGGGCATAAAATGGGCCCCCGACCCATTTTTTAAAATGCATTATTATTGATGTTGAACTCAGCCGGGTCTCAACTTACTGATGAGAGTTAGAATAGTTGTAAGGTGTAAATTTGACATTTGGTTGTACATCAGCAGTTTTTCTCTTATTTATTTAACTAGGCAAGTCAGTTAAGAACAAATTCTTATTTACAATGACAGCCTACCCCAACCAAACCCTAATGACGCACGGGTCAATTGTGCACCACCCTATGGGACTCCCAATCACATCCAGTTGTGATACAGACTGGAATCGAACCTGGAATTCTGTAGTGACACCTCTAGCACTGAGATGCAGTGCCGTAGACCGCTGCGCCACTCAGGAGTCCCTTTGTCTGTCACTGATAATCACTCAATTAGCCCATGTCAGCCCATTTTTTTAGATGAGTCTAGCCAGCTATCTAAAGTTGTAGTAATCATGGTCAATGGGCCCTGACCTCCAGGGTGCCCACATAGAATTTGTTAGTCACTCTCAGATATCATATTATTATGGAAAATTGTGTTGAATTGCAGGAAATTATATATTTTTTTAATAAAAAAATTATCTCCACCCTATGACAATATGTGTGGAATTTCAGGAAATTTTCTGTAAAACATTTTTTTTTTGTCTCTGACCCATGTTAACATTTTTAGAATTTCCTGAAATTAGATTACAAAATGGAGCTTAGGGCCCACAAAAGGGTAGACCATAAAAGGCCTGGGCACTACCATTGGAGTGGATTCATGACTTTCTTAGTCAAGTTGTAGAGGACACAAATCCCTACAACATTCCACAGGGATACAATGCCAGTACAGTAATAGTCTGAAGAATTAGTACTAAGGAAGAATTAAGGGGGAAAAATCACGTATCTCATTGGATTCCCAAACCCCGGGCTTGTCTGTCCAGTCTACTCTGCGAAGCGTTCCCAGAAGTATCGCGATGTTGGGCAACTGGGTTAAGAAACTCTGTGGTAATATATTATATTATCTGGATTTGGTGGAAGGATGGCCACCGAAATCTAGTGGGCCTGCACTCCCCTCAACATTCAGGTTAGCAGGCTAGGCTATTCCACTATATTGAAGGACAAATATAGAAAGTCAAGGAGGAAGAGGAGGAGGAGGAGGACATGGAGAAAAGGTTGTTGTGTATGACCTCACGCAATCTTTAAATATAATTTAAAGCAAATTATTGTAAAATAACAGAGGCATTATATGCTTATGTTGGTGGTGGCTTTTATTCAGTCACTGTTCTTAAAATCTGATTGATGTTTATTATACAGTAATTTGCTAGTTTATTAAATAATTGGTTCACTATTTTTTAAATCAAATCTCTATTGTTGATGTAAATGGCATGTTATAGAAGGGTCCAGACCATCATTTGGTTTTGAGAAACGTACCGCACCCGCAATAGACTTCCTCATCCTCGTTGTGTTGTCCAAAAACACCCAAATATGTCCTTTTAGAAATGGCAAAGCTCTCAGTATAGTGATAAAGGTATTTAGATGTTGTGCACATGAAATTGTGTAATTGTGAACTTTATCTGCAACATGTTGGACTCGAGTGATATGTGTGTGAGAATGCTTTCTCCTTCCCATTGTGGTGAAATGAGAAAGCACTAGCATGTTCGCAAATTTGTGTGACCGGACCTTCTCGAATAATATTTGAGTACCCCTGGCCTAAACGTTAATATGTTTATGTGTAAAAGACATCACACTGCTTGCTTAGAAAGTATCACTTCCTCCAATGAGGCTTGAACCCAGGACCTCTGCCTTACTAGCACATGTAACCGCCCTCCCAAAGTGCCACAGACACTTGAGGCTGGGGAGTAAGTTTCACACATCTCCATGTGCTACACATGCAGATGGAATAGCCTGCCCAAAGTGACGCCATCAATTACATTAGCCTATTATAGGACTACCTCTTAACATTAAAATTCAGACCATGATGTAGCCTAATACGGAAAATATTTGATGCTAAATGTCAGAATCGTATCTCAACACACCAATACAGGGGTCAGGAAACTTCACATTCTTAAGAACTATATTTTCCACAAAAATAACGTTTACAAATCAACGAAGAACCATTTAAGAACCTTTTATTTTTAAGATTGTAGGAATCCTTTGACCCAGGAGGAACAGAAGCTGTTTTTAACACTGTCTTTAGCAGTCTATTTAGGCCTTGTCCTGTGGTTTCTCTGCATGTGTGTCCCCTTAGTGCTAATAGTAGAGTATGTTGTCAGTTTAACAAAATGTCTGTCGTTGGCCCGGTCATAAGCTGCAGACTGCCAGACCAAATGGATCCAAGAGCTCTTGTTTTGCTCTCATTATGCCCCTTTTCTTCCCATTCGTTTGATTTCCTGGTGGTGAGTATTTTATCAGATATTTTTCCATGGAGAAATCATTGGAGGATGATTGCACCATTGAAATGTATCTATCTATCCACTGTATCAGTATAGTAAATGGTCAAAAAGGAAAAGACGAACACAAAGAGAAAAAGAGCAATCTGAGCTTTTTCTCTCCTCAATCATTCAGCTCATGAGTGTTATGCTGATGAAGGAGGACCCAAAAGCGACGTAATAGAAACAGAGTCTTTATTCCAGTCTTAGACAAAAACGATACTCCTGATATATCTAAGGTAAAAACAAAACAGGAAAACTGAAATCCTCTCGTCAGTAGAGATGAACGACTGGAGACGCGACCACTAGACACCTGCTCACATGCAGCATCTGATGAAAGCAAAAACACGACAGGGCGGAACAAGGACACTGAACAGCAAACATCAAACAAGAATCCGACAAGGACTGAAGCGGAAAACAGAGGAAGAAATAGGAACTCTAATGAGGGCAAAAATAGGGGACAGGTGTGAAAGAGTAAATGAGGTCGTTAGGAGAATGAGAAACAGCTGGGAGCAGGAACGGAACGATAGAGAGAGAGCGGGAGAGGGAGAAAGGGAGGAGGAGAGAGAAGGATAGAAAAGAGGGAAAGAACCTAATAAGACCAGCAGAGGGAAGCACAGGGACAAGACATGATGATCAAAAACATGACAATGAGAGCTGTAATTGTGGTTTGAGATTAGGGTGTAGTCTGCCATTTCAGAATGGCCCCCAAAAAACGAACCTCATATAAATGAATTATGAATAAAATACCTAAACTCTGGCTAGCTCAAATAGTCCCTTTCTTTCTGACCTTGCCTCTGTTGAGAAAGCTGTTTGAAGCCACAAAAACCAACCAACTGACTACAGATGTAGGATCTTAATTTGATCAATCTTGTTGCTTAAACTTGAAGTGTATTTGAGTTTTAAAAATGAATCTAAAGTATGCAATTTCCACTTTGATTTGCCCTAAACGAAAAATGTATCAACCCCTACAAAAATGTATATTAACTATAATCCACATAATAATTAACATTTTCTGTTGCTGCAGAATTATTTTCCTGCTGTAGCAAACTGGCTCAAATTAAAATCCTACATCTGTAAACCCTTCTGGACATTTCCCTCGTGATTGGTTGACATGTCTCTTCAATCATATGGTCGCTCATTCTCAATGGCCTCATTAGATTTTTTTGCTGGCATTCTTCTGTCTCCTTTTCCCATCACAAGGCATCTATTTACAGATGATGACATAATAGACAGACAACTGTCCGATTTCCCTAGATATCCCCAGGGCAGATGTCATATTGCCCTAGATATCCCCAGGGCAGTTGTCATATTGCCCTAGACATCCCCAGGGCAGATGTTTGGCATTCCAGTGCATGGCGGTGGTGCCTCACCCCATACACCCTTATTTATGGATGGGCGTATGGGCCGCTTGTGTTAGGTCTGGGTTCACACTGCCTTTTACCTTCTTTCATCACTCCATGTGAAAGAGTGTGAACCCTAGGAACTAAGTGTTACATGGTCATTGCTAGGTTGGATACAGCTCCATGCAGGTCAGTCTATGAGTGAGAGGAGTGACCTGAAAAGCAGGAGTGACGTGTGCGTGCGTGCGTTCAGTTGGTAGAGCATGGCGCTTGCAACGCAAGGGTTGTGGTGTTCGATCCCCACGGGGGACCAGTATGGAGAAGGGAAAAAAGTATGTAATGTATGCACTCACTACTGTCTCGCCCTGGATAAGAATGTATGCACTCACTACCAAGTCGCCCTGGATAAGAGTGTCTGCTAAATTACTTAAATGTAAATGTCTGTGTGTGCGCGACAGAAAAACGAGTACGGTGCAACAGGCCTTTCGGGGGTCCAGTGATCAGAAGATCTGTGCCAAATTTCTGTATCACTCCCATCTAAATCCTGTGCTGGAAATCCCTGTTTGTTGTTTCAGAAAGGTTCTCAGGCAAAGTGTTTAGTTAGCGACCCAAAGCTTTCATTAAATCGGCTTTAAAAGATTATTGACTTTGGCTGTGCACAGAACGCCTCTGGCTAAACCTTTTCATTTGCTTGCATTCTAACCTGACAGAAAACCTCAGGCCTATACGCATTCCTCTTTGTGTCTACAATTGGAAATGTAATTATGGGTCAAGTTCAGTCACAAAGTGAACATGACTGTCTCTTCTTAATTTCACTTTATGCTATGGTAGGGGAGAATGGGGTAAGTTGAGCCACCCCTTGTTTCTAGGGAGCCATACACAAAATTAATAATTTGACCAAATATTTTGGAAGAGGTCATCATTTCATGGAGTCTGTAAAGGAAGAAACCACATGGAAAAAAAGTGGTAAGCAAGTTAGGTCACAAAGTAAAATGTATTTATTGTGTTAGAGGTTTCATGATGTTTGTATCTAAACCCAAATATCTAATTTTAAGATTGTTCTATACATCCATTTGTGTCTCTATAAGTTCCAATATGAGGTCCTAAACCTAGCATGAAAGTCCCTTCTTGTAGCTGTGTGGGCTAAAAAGTTTGCCTTGGAGTAAGCTGAGCCAATGGCAAATTGAGCAAATTGAAGTGTTTCTTCCCAGGCGTAATGCAAGGCATTATTGCTGGGATATGAGGTAACACCAGGGCCTGGCCTATGTTAAAAGGGTTTTTAAAAGAACAAAGTGTTTGTTTAGTTGTTAAGCCTGTGTTCAAATATTCTTACAATTATTAAAAGACCAAGTTATTGTGTTTGAGAAATAAAAATTATATTCAGTACAGAAATGTGTTGGTGGATCAACTTACCCTGTCCCTCCGCAAAATTTACGCCATACCCAGGGTAAGTTGTGCCAAGAGACCGCATTTTTTGTATAAGCTATGTTTCCAAAACTGTAGTGTTTACATTCATTCTGATTATTTCCAGGGATACACAACATCCTTAAATATATGTAGATACATTTGTTAGAATTAATATTATATTTACCTTGACAGAGTGATGCTGTATGTAAAAAATATATCAACTTACCCCACTCTCCCCTACACTGAAGATGGACTATCTGGCCAGAGCAGTGAGGGAAGAGTTAAATGTTAGGAGGACACATCCCTTTCAGACAAGACAGCTGTGGCCTTGACAAAGTGAAAAAATAAACGAAAATAACCTGGCTGTATGCCCAGAGCCAGAGCTGTGTGTACATGCAGAAACCATATCTTCACGCCAAACTCCACGAAATAGAGCATAACAGAGTATAACATCACAAAGATACATTATCGAGCATTCAAATTCCAGGTCTATATATTATTTCAAAAGTAAAGGCCTCTGGAATGAGCAGGAATTTAATGCAACATTTTCTTTGACACTTGTCGACCTTCTTCTTATTTCCCTCACAAGGGGATGTGAGTCCTTATCAAGAACACCGCTTCCTCTAGCTAATGGGAAGCAACTTGGGAGGACATTCTGTTGTGTCTACCTTTCTGTATTTTGAAGAAGAACGAGAGTCCCATCTATGTTGGCCTTTTATCTCTCCATCTCTCCGTTGAGGTCGCCCCACTTTCCATGTGCTGTCTGCCACCCAGGTGTGATGTTGTCAAGGCACTCAAAACCATTTTGGCGTTGGAAGGAAAGTCAAGGCGGTGCAAAATTCCAGCTAGCACTATGATTCCACATGGTTGAAGAATTAACTAGGTCACTGCCTGAGTAGGCAGCTAGTGTTCCTAACCACAGGGATGGGACAATTAGTGCATATTTAGTCTTTTATGGTATAGTCATTTAACTCCTGAAACAAATGCAGTGTCACTAACTTTGGAAGTTACACCTTTGGCGTTAATAAGATGCAGTTTCCCATGGTATATCTCAATACAAAAATAAGCTGAATACACACAACACCATGGTTCAATTGATCATAATCATGAGGATAATTATACTCCACACAAGCATACATTGCAGGTTCATATTTGGCACAATTATGATAACTTAACATTTAGCTAAGGACGATGCTGGTTTTGAAAAACAATCCCAATCTATTAAAGTATAGGACAAAACTATCCATCGGGCTTACACTGAAACACACGATTATATTTTTTCCCCCTGTGGGTTCAGTGAGGGTCATTGGCTGAGCAGAGAGAGCTGTGAATGGGGTAAATTGACATCATGGTTTAATGCAGTGATTATCAGTACTGGGCTGAATACAGAGAGAAGAAAGAACCTCTCTGTTTGGATGTAAAGTCTGTGCTGGGTGAGCCCAGCTGTCTGGAACTCACATGAACTGTGCCCTCCCAAATACTGTTCTCACACACACACAGGGAGAGAGAGAGAGAAATAATTGGCAACCCTATTGGACCCTTAACAGTCATGCCAATTCAGCACATTTGAGTGTGAACTTGAGGCAAGGGGGATATAGAGAGGCAAGAAAGACAAGTCAGTAATGGGGCCAACTGCTATATTGTTTATTATTAATCCTGCTACCAGTCTGGATTCGAACCAGGGGCTGTAATGACACCTCTTGCACTGAGATGCAGTGCCTTAGACCACTAGCTGTAGGCCATTAGAGTTACTCACATGAAGGGGCATGATTAAATATGCAGGTATTTCCTCCTCCCTGTATTAACTCGACACAGCCTGTGCATGTGAGCATGGGCCTATCTGTCTATCTATGTATCTATCTATGTCTGTATGTATGTGTTTCTGTGTCATTTTAGTATGAAAAAGTGGACCTTCAGAAAGTACTCACACCCTTTAACTTCTTTAAAATGTTGTTGTGTTACAGCCTGAATTTAGAATGCATTTCATTTACATTTTGTGTCACTGGCCTACACAACACCCATAAAATCAATGTGGAATTATGTTTTTCAACGTTTTTACAAATTGATTAAAAACGAAAAGCTGAAATGTATTGAGAAGTATTCAACCCCTTTGTTATGGCAAGCCTAAATAACTTCAGGAGTAGAAATAGCTTCACAAGTCACATAATAAGTAGCATGGACTCTGTGTGCAATAATAGTGTTTATCTTGATTTCTGAATGACTACCTCATCTCTGTACCCCACACATACAATTATTTGTTAAGGTCCCTCAGTTGAGCTGTGAATTTCAACCACAGATTCAACCACAAAGACCAGGGAGGTTTTCCAATGTCTCGCAAAGAAGGGCACCTACTGATAGATGAGTAAAAGTGAAAAAAGCAGACATTGAATATCCCTTTGAGCATGGTGAAGTTATTAATTAGTAGCCTATTTGGCTAGCAAGCAAATGGCTGAATTGAGGAAAGGGTGTTCTCTTTCTTCTCCAGAAATCAGTGAAAACTCCTTTGACTCTATTGCCGACCATAAGGCCATTAAATCACAGTCAAATACTCCAGCCACCCTAGTTATAGACTGTTCTCTCTGCTCCACACGACAAGTGGTACCGGAGCGCCAAGTCTAGGTCCAAGAGGCTTCTAAACAGCTTCTACCCCGAAGCCATAAGACACCTGAACATCTAATCAAATGGCTAACCAGACTATTTGCATTGCCCCCCTCTTTTACGCTGCTGCTACTCTCTGTTATTATCTATGCATGGTCACTTTAAATCTACCTACATGTACATATTACCTCAATTACCTCAACTAACTTGTGCCCCCGCAAATTGACTCTGCACCGGTACCCCATGTATATAGCCTCGCTATTGTTATTTTACTGCTGCTCTTTTTATTACTTTTATTTGTTATTCTTATTTTTGTAGGTATTTTTTAAACTGCATTGTTGGTTAAGGGCTTTTAAGTAAGCATTTCACTGTAAGGTCTACACCTGTTGTATTCGGTGCATGTGACATTTTATTTGATTTAAGGATGTTTCTGAAAACTTCACCAGTGTCAAATGCCACGAACTAAATGCTGCCAAGAAGAGGATCATTACTTTACTTGAGGAAATTAAATATCTAGACAAGTGTCTAAGTTTGAATAAGGACGCCTCACATTTAACCGCATTTGTTGATGCCTCTTTTCAGAGACACGACTGTAATGGAACTTTTATGGATCTTTAGCATTTCCACACCTTACGGGCTTCTGAACCTAGCCAAAAGTCGGATACTTCAACTCTACCCCTGACGGGCGTGAATGGAGTGTGATTGGATCCAGGAGGAGGAAGAGACCTGCACCCCAGGGTTCCATTTTCTGGTAGAGTCGTGACAAACTCTCATTGTTTTGAGCCACTGTCCCTGCTGTCTTCCTCAGGGCGTATGGACACCGGAACTAATTGCAAAACTGCAATACCTAAACAAGCGTCCCATTATATCGGGTCCCATACCACGATGAGACATGGATACAGTAGATTCAGTTGGTTGCTATCACTTCAGATCTGGGTAAAGAGTTACTGTAACTCTGTCAATGTTGTCTTTATTGATAACAAAGGAATGGAATTCACCCAAACTATCCTGGGGCTTATTTTTAGGCTGCTCTGAGAAACTGACTGGGATATAACCCGCACTCTACCCATGTTATCCCAACCACCCTCACACATCAAACTGTTTCTGACGTTAAATACTCTAGTCAAGTCAAGGAAATCTACATTACCCGTCTTAATTTCAATAGGTTTTAAACAGCCACCAAATAGATGCAGCCGCAGGCCCATCGGGGCAAGCTTTGATAACTTAATATCTATTCCTATGAAATCTTCTGACTTACCTAATGATCAACGACCTGGTTAGGGTAAATATGGACACCCCTGCTGTTTTTAGGTCTCGTAAAGGGCTGGGTTTGTTACATTTAAATGTGCGAAGTATGATGTCAAATATGGACTTTATCGATATCTGGATGCATGACACGAACACAGACATTCTTGTTTTATCAGAGACGTGGTTAAATTATTCTATCATGGATAAGGACATTGACATTTCTAATTACAACATTTTTGATGTGATAGGCAGAGAAAATGTTGAGGGTGGCGATGTGAAATCCGCTTTTGTAGCATCTTGTGCTCTTAATATCACTATACCCCAGAAATGTGAAATCCTGGTTTTAGATGTGACCTTAAGACAAAACGTGCATGTATTTATTGCTGGAGTGCATGAGCCTCCTGCTGCTTTAGTTGATGCAATTAGAATCATAGAAAATATTTTAAATGCTCAGCTATCATCTGAACTGGTGGTCTTAGGTGACTTTAACCTGGACTGGCTGATACCTATCTCAGATAACTTTAAGAACATTTGTCTTGGTCTTAATTTAACCCAGCTAATCACAAAACCCACTCGGTTAAAATCTAGATAGATCCTCATTATTAGATGTCATTCCCACAAATAACCCTCATAAGTACAAGTCTTTTGGTGTGTTTGCAATTGACCTTGGTTATCATTGCCCTATAGCCTGAATTAGAAATACCAGACAGCATAATTCTGATCCTCGTATTATTAGGAAGAGACATTTTAAAAACTTTTCTCTCCAAGCGTTTATGCATGACTGAATTAACTCTTGAGCATTTCTCATCTATTTCTATATCACTGGCAAATAAACACGCTCCTTTAAACGCTATAGACCAAAAAAAAATCTTATCCATGGTTTTGTACAGAACTTTCAGATATCTTTAGAGCAAGAAACCATGCCTGGGCCAAAGCTAGACTAACTGATGCTGTTGTGGACTGGCAGCTTTTCAGGCAACTGAGAAATAAATGTGAGTCCTTAGTAAAAAAGACTAAATCAAGCTACTTCCTAAGTTCTATCGCTGACTCTGCTGGTAATTCATCTACATTTTGGAAAACAGTTAAGGCGATAAAGCGTGGAAATTCCTCTCCTTCCTGACCCAAGCAAGTTATATTGAACTCTGACATCATTATTGAAAAAATTAGATGCTTTTAAATCAACATTTTATGTCCACCGGTTTTTTATTTGAAGGGAATCTTGGTTTAATAGACCCGGGTGTCAGTAAACTGCTCATTCTTCTCCCATCCGCAGGTCGTCTTGATAGAGGGCCAGACAACCCCCAGTGAATGCTTGTACTCTCTGGAATAACTGTCTACTTCTGATGTATTGGAACAACTACTTATGTTTGATGTTAAAACATCTACTGGGGCTGATATGCTTGATCCCTGCTTTTTACAGCTTTCTGCACCATTGATTGCGGAAGCATTAACACATATTTTTAGCTTCACAATTGTATTGAATACTATCCCTAGAGTTTGGAAGGCTGCCCATGTGCTTCCTTTACATAAAGGTGGGGACCCGAGTGATCTAAATAATTATCGTCTCATTTCCAAACTCTCTTGCCTAGCAAAAATCCTGGAATCATTGATCAATACTCAGCTTAGATCCCTTTAAACTGCTACATATTTTCTGAATATAAAACAGTCAGGATTTCAGACCAGGTCATAGTAACATCTCTGCTACATCTACGGTTTTAAATGTCATAAATTGTTTGATATGAAGAAACGCTGTGCTGCCCTCTTCATTGACCTGTCCAAGGCTTTTGACACCATGGATCACATCTTACTTATTCAGAAATGCTCCACACTTGGTTTAGATCGGCTGCTTGTAGCTGATATGATAATTATTTGTACTTGTCCTCTTGCTCAGTTGTGCACCGGGGCCTCCCACTCCTCTTTCTATTCTGGTTAGAGCCAGTTTGCGCTGTTCTGTGAAGACAGTAGTACACAGCGTTGTACGAGTTCTTCAGTTTCTTGCCAATTTCTCGCATGGAATAGCCTTCCTTTCTCAGAACAAGAATAGACCTGAGTTTCAGAAGAAAGTCTTTGTTTCTGGCCATTTTGAGCCTGTAATCGAACCAATGAATGCTGATGCTCCAGATACTCAACTAGTCTAATGAAGGCCAGTTTAATTGTTTCTTTAATCAGAACAACAGTTTTCAGCTGTGCTAACATAATTGCAAACGGGTTTTCTAATGATCAATTAGCCATTAAAATGATCAATTTGGATTGCTGATAATGGGCCTCTGTACGTCGATATAGATATTCCCCCAAAAATCTGCCGTTTCCAGCTACAATAGGCATTTACAACATTAAACAAGGACATTTCTAAGTGACCCCAAGTAACATAAAAAAATCCTCATCAAAATCTGTCAGTTAAAGCTCAAGATATTTTTGCATGGGCTGTGTCTCAATCCTTCCACATCTGCGGTGGAAGGTGGCCGAGCTACAGCGATGTTAGTCTGACCATGAGACATCCCGAAAATCGGTCTTCTCACGAAAACGTCTGTAGCGTCCGAAAGTTTTGGCCCCAAAAAATATATACTGAACAAAAATATAAACACAACATGTAAATTGTTGGTCACATGTTTCATGAGCAGAAAATAAAAGATCCCCAAAACGTTCCATTTTTAAAAATTATTATTTAACTAGGCAAGTCAGTTAAGAACAAATTCTTATTTACAATGACGGCCTAGGAACAGTGGGTTAACTGCTTTGTTCAGGGGCAAAACAACAGATTTTTCCTTGTCAGCTTGGGGATTCGATCTAGCAACCTTTCGGTTACTGGCCCAACGCTCTAACCACTAGGCTACTTGCCACCCATATGCAGAAAGAGGCAGGGGAAAACTGTCAATGGAGGTATAGATATGTATGTGTGTGAGCCTGGAAGCACTGGCTTAGACTCATTGAAACTAACTGGGAAAGAGTGGGCCCCTCCATGAAAAACACACACTGAGGGCTGTGTTAATGAGGGCTGTGTTAATGAGGGTTCAAAGGAGTTAAAACAACAACCGCTCTTACTCCCGGCACTGACATAGAAAATGACCCCACAAAGCTTCATAGTCTATATAGGCTCAATCGCAAGACCCTGTTTATAACAGCCTTGCAAAACAGACACAGTGCTTTGGCTCATGTTTCATAGGCACCAACTATTTCTGTCCTTGATTTGTCTGACACTTTTAAGGCTGATGATGTAATGGTCGAAAGACCAGAGAGGGGGAAGCCTACTGTATGTGTTATGCTAATTTGTTTCTGTGTCAAAGTCTGATATATTTCAAGTAAAAGTACATTTATTTTCATTTACATGTATTTTTTGATCAACATTTGAAATAATATTAAAATAAATATAAACAATGAAATTGGTAATGTTGGAGGACTAACATCTTATGCGGTACAAATGAAACATAATTTCTAACTAATGTCCTTTTCTTATGGCAAGTTAGACAGATGTTAAACCATCAAAGAGTTGTAGGCTACTGTAAGGTGAAGTCGGAGGAGCACTATGGTACATGAATACGGCCCAAAGAAATGCTAAAAATAATTGTTTACTGTATTACAGTTATACTAGAGATGAGTAACGTTAAATATTACAATAAAGCAAAAGACTACAGTAAGACTGGTGGGTTATTGAATACAGAACTGTAGCCACTTTGTATAATGAATACTAAGAGTAATGTTTCAGCTTGACAATTCAGAGCTGTGAGATTCTGGCTTGATACCAAATCAACCAATACAGTATGTCCTGTTGGAGTGAAAACCCTCGAGACCCTGGTAGTTCTTTCACTGGCAAATATTTTGATTCGAGGAATGGAAGTTGTTTTTCTGGCTTTCGGAAAGGGAACTTAAAAAATTACAAATGGCTTGGTCTTTGTGGAAGATCAAATTCCATGTCTATATCTACTCTCCATTTTCTCTCCTTTTCCAAACCCTGTGACGTCATACATTCATGGGCACCACTTTGATGCCGTGGGCATTGATGTATGTTAGGAGAACCTGGGCCCGTCTCTCAATGACGTCGATGAGCTTCTCGATGCCCTGCCGTCCTCCCTGGCTCTCCCAGTACAGCTGATCCAGGAACAGTGACTGGAGGAGCTTCTCCCTCAGCTTCTGGCTCATCAACACAGCCACTGCCTGTTCTGGAAGCCTGGGTGGAGAAGAGGTTGGTAATTTCATTTACTTGGACAGTTGGCAACACTATTTGGTTAGATCTATTTGGATAGTCAGTAACTGTTTAACAAACTATGACCACAACTGTTTGATCCATATGCATATACTGTACATGTATATGCAAATGCAAAGAAATAATGTATTCCTTAATTAACAAAGATGTAATCCCAAAATTCATAAATTCTACAATGGCATAATGTAATTCAAGGTAATATAATCTAATTCTGGCCATGCCTAGAGTACATTATCCAGGCCGGAACCTTCTAATCTTTAACTAATGTGAAATCCAGTTGAAAGCCTCTGCTTTGAAGAAGATCACTACAAGCCATGTAAGAGGAGAGGTGACACCTGTCAGTGCCAGAAAGTCCCTCCGCTAGATCCTCCCAGTGGTTTGTTCCACTGATTTATTCATCACAAAATGAAGATGAAACACAGGGAATGTCCCTGGGTGTGTCACCATGCCTATGGGTGGGTATAATAGACTTCCTCACAAAGGCATGCACTTGGCGATTACGTGTTAGAAATCAGTATTTTCCTACAGTTTTAAGTCAATAGGGAGGAATCTCTAGACTAAGAGCTGAATCAACCACAAATTGTATGCAGGGGGTACATTGTAGATAGTTGCTGATTTGAAAGTTGAGAATAAAAAAATTCTGCACACTGTACAGTAATATTGCTGTAAGATAATACAGTCATATTGCAAAGACCAGAGTACTATTCAGAAGAATCACTGTATTATCCGACTAATTATCAATTCACTATGCTGTCTATATACAGTTCCAGTCAAAAGTTTGGACAAACCTACTCATTCAAGGGTTTTTCTTTATTTTTTACTATTTTCTACATTGTAGAATAATAGCGAAGACATCAAAACTATGAAATAACATATATGGAATCATGTAGTAACCAAAAAAGTGTTAAACAAATTTGAGATTCTTCAAATAGCCACCCTTTGCCTTGATGACAGCTTTGCACACTCTTGGCATTTTCTCAACCAGCTTCATGAGGTAGTCACCTGGAATGCATTTCAATTAACAGGTGTGCCTTGTTAAAATAACATTTGTGGAATTTCTTTCCTTCTTAATGCTTTTGAGCCAATCAGTTGTGTTGTGACAAGGTAGGGGTGGTATAGAGAAGATAGCCCTATTTGGTAAAATACCAAGTCCATATTATGTCAAGAACAGCTCAAATAAGCAAAGAGAAACGACAGTCCATCATTACTTTAAGACATGAAAGTAGGTCAATCCAGAAAATGTCAAGAACTTTGAACATTTCTTCAAGTGCATTCGCAAAAACCATCAAGCACTATGATAAAACTGGCTCTCATGAGGACCGCAACAGGAAAGGATGACCCAGTGTTACCTCTGCTGGAGAGGATAAGTTCATTAGAGTTACCAGCCTCAGAAATTGCAGGCCTAACAAATACTTCACAGAATTCAAGTTACAGACACATCTCAACATAAACTGTTCAGTAGAGACTGCATGAACCTTATTTAACTAGGCAAGTCAGTTAAGAACTCATTTTTATTTACAATGATGGCCTACCCCAGCCAAACCCGGACGACGCTGGGCCAATTGTGCGCCACCCTATGGGACTCCCAATCATGGACGGATGTGACACAGTCTGGAATCAAACCAGGGACTGTGGTGATGCCTCTGATGCAGTGCCTGAGACCCCTTCACCACTTGGGAGAACTGCTGCAAAGAAATCACTATTAAAAGGACACCAATCATAAGAAGACTTGCTTAGGCCAAGAGACACGAGCAATGGACATTATTGGAAATCTGTCCTTTGGTCTGATGAGTCCAAATTTGAGATTTTTGGTTCAAACCGCTGTGTAGGTGAACGGATGACCTCTGCATATGTGGTTCTCACTATGAAACATGGAGGAGGTGGTGTGATGGTGCTTTTCTGGTGACACTGTCAGTGATTTATTTAGAATTCTAGAAACACTTAACCAGCATGGCTACCACAGCATTCTGCAGTGATATGCCATCCAATTTGGTTTGTGCTTAGTGAGACTATCATTTGTTTTTCAAACGGACAATGTCCTGACACACCGTTTAGGCTGTGTAAGGGCTATTTGACCAAGACGGAGAGTAATGGAGTGCTGCAATAGATGACCTGGCCTCCACAATCACCCGACCTCAACCCAATTTAGATGGCTTATGATGAGTTGGACCGCAGAGTGAAGGAAATGCAACCAACAAGTGCTCAGCATATGTGGGAACTCCTTCAAGACTGTTGGAAAAGCATTCCAACTGAAGCTGGTTGAGAGAATGGCAGGAGTGTGCAAAGCTGTCATCAAGACAATGGTGGCTACTTTGAAGAATCTAAATATTTTGATTTGTTTAACACTTTTCTTTGGTTACTACATGATTCCATATCTGTTATTTCATAGTTTTGATGTCTTCACTATTATTTTTACAATGTTGAAAATAGTAAAAATAAAGAAAAACCCTTGAATGAGTAGGTGTACCCAAACTTTTGACTGGTACTGTATTTCGACGTTGACTCACTCCTTGATTCCCTCCAGTAGTCTGTAGTCCAAGTTGTCCTCGTCACGGTCGAAAAAGCCCTTGTTTTCAGTGAAGACCAAGTGCCTGGGGTCGTGATCCCTGTGGATGATGTTGGCCAGCGTCAAACTGTCCATGTCCCCACATTCCAGATGGTGGCCCTGCTCCACACACACGTCCTCCTGACGAGGCCTGAACCCACAGCAGTTCCGGTCCAATCGGCTATATATCTGAAGAGACAAACATTATTCACCTAAGCTATTACCTCAAAAGAGTGATGCCATTGCCAATTATCTCAACCCAACAGCGTCCTAGTTTGACAAGCTTCCTTCTGAAGACATTTAACACTGTAGTTCATTTGAAAGACCAAACGCGTGTGATCGTACAATACCTGCAACAGGAAATCAAACAGGGCTAGTTTGCTCCACTCATAATGGTGAATGCTGGAGCAGCCAGAGTTAGGCTTGGGCGTGACGTTCCTGTTCCAGCACCTCTGTTTGAGGGAGCTCTGGTACTCCCCCCATGTCATCCTCACAGTGGACTGGCCCTCTGCATTGTCCCCTGGAGAGAGATAACCATCCCACAGCACCACGGGGCAGGGCTGGCCATCTGTGGGATGAGGGGGATCCAAAGGTAATGTTAGTGTGACCGACCGGGCTTCGAACATGGGCCGTATCTGCAATGTCTGTGTTCGCTCTTTGAGTTAACTCTAGACTCAGTCCATTAAGCTAAAGAGCATCTTCACATCCCAGACAAGGTTAGTCATCACACATGTATAGTTCACTAATTCACCACTGCTAAACTAGCATTAGCATACAACACTGAGGAGGAGGAAGACGAAGGCTCATGAGTGTATTCCTGTTGAGGAGGACCAGACACCACGAAAACGCAACAGGGAAACAAATATACGTATGAGGGCTACAGATATAATTCGGGTCAAGGGCGGCCGTATAAAGAACGTCAACTGACGCCCAAACATAGCCAGTGCAAAGCTATGATTAAAGATCCTACGCTTTGAGGATTGATATCATGGCGTTATGCATTTGCACCTCTGTTTCTCAATCTCTCCCACAGACTTATGAGGACTCAGACAGCTGCATGCTCTGCTGGCTAAAGGAGCTAGCACTCGCAGCTCCAGGGCTGATACTTCTGCTCACAAATATGCTTGGCCTTATAATATTACATTGGCTACAACATTCCTGGAATGCTGATTTGGGAAGAGATAGACGTGACGTAGCCTATATGCTATTAAATTGTCACCTTAACATTGACGTGTAAATTAGTCTTGTCGTAAAGCTAAATACAAATAAAATTATTATATTTTAATATTGAATACTGCACTGTTGGGTAGGACTTGCAAGTTAAACATTTCACTGCATGTGACAAATAAAACGTACAGTGATGAATAAAACTACTGTTCCATGAAGGAGGGAATGAGGTATAACATTATATGGGAAGTCTATCACCAATCATATTGACCTGAAGAATCACGCCCAAAGGGCCAATGGATGGCGAAGCTCCACCTTCCTGGGGCCACATGAATTTCCTCAATTCAGTACTGCTCTTCAACGAGCCCTGATGGCGCGAGGCCAAAATATATTATACCGGGTTCCCTCCTTCAGGGAACAGTAGTTATTTTCATAACTGTATGTTACCTTTCAATCGGACACTCGGTATAACATACTATGGGGACATACAATCATGCCCCAACCCGGGTCAGAGAGTACCAGGGAGATGGCCTCTACAATCCAATGAGAAAGGTGCTGCTTAGAAAGCGCCCTACCCCTAGCTGGATTACCTAAACAGACAAAAAGCTGGTCACAAACGTGGATATCCTTGGTCCTATCTGTATATGTGTGTAAACCTCGCACTGGACACAGGCCAAACAAATGGAAGAGGTGAGAAAGCGAACTGCTCGAAAGCCAGGGACCTGTAAGACATACAATAGGCATAACCTTGGGAGGAAAAGCTGCATTAGGACGTAACATAATTTTGGGGTCGCCAGGCGCGAACTCCAAACAGGAAGGGTATACTGACAGCGTGTGGTGATCTCCAACGTGCTTGGCCAAGGCCATGAGCAGAGCAGTCTGTTAGGAAAGGATCTTCAGGTACACAGACTCCAATGGTTCAAAAGGAGGCTCACACAAAGCGTCCAGGACCAAAGCTTGGTCCCAGGTCAGTGCCATAGGCTTAGACCAGCCTTTCCCAAAATCGGTCCTGGGGACCCCAAGGGGTGCATGCTTTTGTTTTTGCATTAGCACTACACAGCTGATTCAAATAATCAAAGAGTGATACGTTCATTCCATCAAAGAGCTCTGAAAAGGAGACATTCCTTCAACCTGACACCAACCCTCAAACAAGCACCCCTTATACGTACACAACCCTTTCGTAGAGGGAGCATGTGCCGACTGTATCGTTGGCGCATGCACCCTATAATCCCTAGCCATCAAATTCAACCTTTCGGTAGCCAAACCCATAGATCCCATATCTTTAGTCATGGGTGCCAAACTCTCCCGTGCGTCTAGGACAATAGATCCCAACGACATGGATTCGTCCACAGATTCCCGCCCAACAGGTAGATGACATCCAGAAACCAGAGTTGTCTGGGCCAATGTGGAGCCACTCCAAGGTGGCCTTAATCAGGTCCATCGGAGGAAACGCATAAAGCAGGGTCTGAGGCCACTGATACATCAAAGCATTCGTTCCCAATGGAGTGCCCAGATCCCCCATTAATGAGAAAAAACGACAATGCATGTTTTCTCACGATTCGTAAAGACCTACATCAGCCCTGCTGAACCGGTCCCATATCTGGGCAACCACCAAGGGGTGCAGTCTCCACTCCGTAGAGATAGGAAGATGCGCAGAGCTTGAGCGAAACAACTTTTCTTGTGATCCACTATGAACTCCAGAGACTGAATATGGGAAACCAGCGTGGCAGTGTGGAGCTCCAGCTGTTCCCTCGACTCCAATATGACCAGCCAATTGTCCAGATAGACCAATACTCTGATCCCCTGCACCGCACAAGTGCCAAAGCCGCTTCCACCACCATAGAAAAGCTGTGGGTAATGGGGAGAGCCCGAAAGGCCGCACCAGAAACTCATAGGCCACACCATCTAAATGAAACATCCAAAACTTTCTTTGGGGAGGATGTATAGCACATGAAAATACGCACTGTTTATTCAGAAGCTCCAGGCTCGGATTAGCCCCCTTATTAGGCTCTGGAGATAAATAACTTGCTAGCTTTCCATCCATCGGCAGTGTGCAATCGAGCCCCACTTTCTCCATACTGTCTACATTCATGGCAGCACCGGCCTGGCTGAATGAGGGGAATCCCAGGTCGCCTTTAGCTCATTTGCAAAATCTTTAAACAGGGGTAAGTGATGCTTCACTGCTGCAGGGACAGAATGTAAAATAATCTATCACAAGACATCTAGTGGCCCTTTTGAGTACTTCAGATTATTACAGGTGTCTAATCTCTGGCCCTCTCATTAGCTTTATCACATGTAAAATATGAAATAAATAAATATGATTTAAAAAAATAGAATGACAAATCTGTAAAACATTATCCTGAATATAAACCATAAACTTAGTGAAAACAATTGGTGTTTCATATGAGGGTTTTAGCATGAAATTTCCTTTTATACTTATATTTATTTTACTATGTCAATATGTATTTGTCGTCATGTTTTGACTTCAAACTAGTGGCAGTTGTGAACACAGTCAATAGTTGGAAGAGTTGCACAGTTAATTGGAAAATAATGCCATTGTTGATTAGATGCTTTTTTTCATTAATTCAAGTATTTTCTCTTGAACCATATGGTCTATCTACAACAAATCCATGGACAATAAGGACAAATATATAATACATTAATACTATACATTTATAATGTTTGTTATTCAAGTATAAATTACCAAAAGTACCATAGGTTGCCATAGATTCTGTTAATAACCAAAATTACTGAAGGTCACGGTTACTTTGGAAGATTTCCGGTAGCTTTTCAACCCTAGTCGGTGAGCAATGGGCCTACCTTGTACAAACGGAAACTTCCTGCTGACAGCGGCAACGCTCCGGTTCAGTCCCAAGACCCTATCCAAATGGAAAGCGAAAACCTCGCTCGTGTCCACTGGACTTTTGATAACTCCACATTGTCCTATACACACTTTATGTGCATTGAAATCGTTCTGTTTGTCAGAATGGATCAATGACAAATATGATGTGCTTTCAAACAGCAAAAGGGGGATAAATTCCTTATGGGACACTTCATGAATATGCGAAACTTTACCATCAGCAAGAAAGCGCATGGCACTAATGTCCTCTTTGCTGAACCACGGCGGTGCCCTCTCACTGTATATTCGGATAGAACTGACGTGAGGTTCTGTTTGCATCTTTAAATTCGAGCTTACATCTCCTGTTGCATGATTTATGGTGTTAATTTGTTTCCAAGTTATGTCGATTCGGTTAGTGCGCTTTTGTCTCCATTCCTCCCTCTTCAATGTGCCAATTTTATTTTGTGTAAATCCCTCATTGGGTTTGGTTCTCCTCGCTTTTCTCCTTAGTTTCGGTCTCACTGTTCCCCTCATAATAGATGGTTTAATGCGCCTTGACTTTAGTGTTATGTACACCACATTGGACCGCGTTGGAACCACTGAGGGTAATAAAGAGTCGTCGTTAGCACCGGTTGGTGAGTCGGCTGTTTCCGACGGGCTATCATCATCGAACTTCAGAGTGTATAGTCCCAGACTCTTCTTGTACCCGTGTCTGCCCAACCGTCTATCCTGGTGCAGCAACGAATGTCCAACCTGGGAAACCACGAAAAACAGGTACACACAACATGCACCCACGATGATCAAATTCCTTTTCGACGGGGGATACCTCCGAACGCAGTTAGATATCCTCAGAAAAGACGAACACGACCAAAGAATGAGAGACTTTTTGATGTCTCCAGGACGTATTAACGTCTCCATTAGAACTTGTGATCCGACATGGTTAGGTTTTCTGTTTGTCTTTGCCCGGAGCTCAAATAAGGATAAGGACAGCGGCGGCGTTGCCGGCGCATAACTTCCCGAAAGTAATTTTCAACTGAAAAAAAGTGATGTCCAAAATCAGAACGCGATGAGAGGGGCTGTGGTAACCCTTGTTTGGGTCTATGTGTCATCGCAACAGAGGAATGGTGGCTTTGTTGCTATAGAGAATTAGTAGGGACAACTGTCAAAACAGATAGCATAATCATGTCAGGACATGAATAAATGAATGACATAGCCCCATCTATCATACATGTATGACAATAAAAGCCCAAACAATCAATATCACCCATTTTCACCTATATTAACAGCATTTAATATTGCATTGGTCAGTGGTTTGAATCTGTGTAAAAGTAACATCCCTCAGGCGACATCTGCTGGTGTAGTTTCACACAGCGATGTGATAAAGTGTGTGTGTGTGTGCCTGTTTGTCTGGTCTAGCCTATTGTCTAGTATGTGGAAAAACTGTTGAACCTGGTCAGTGGTACTAGGATAACAAAATAGAAGGTCAGAAATACCTTCTCTATTGTGATGTCAGCGCTGCAGAACAATAAGACAGAAGGGAAAAGGAAACATTCCTTGGGATGTGCAAGGTAGGGCAGAATGTAAAAACAGGAAACAGTCCATCAGCATCATCACACCTGCCAGGAAGTGTTGGTTTGAGCAGATTAGATATACTTAAATGATGTAGACTAGCACTAGCAACAATCTCTGTGACCATGCAGGATTTCCTGTAGTCGAGCGTTTGTAAGTGTTAAAAGGTATATCAATCATCTTGATAAAATATGCAAAATATCTCTGACTGAATTTTTCTGACCCTAAGCACACGAGGGAGCCAGACCCTGTATTCATAAAGAGTAAGAGTGCTGATCTAGGCTCAGGTCCCCTCCTGTCCATGTAATTATATTCTTTATTATCTAAAAGTCCAATCCTAGATCTGCAGTCCTAAAATCAACAATGCATATTGCTTGATATCCATTGAAATTATCACTAGCAATGTTTCCATTCACTTGTCCAGTGATTTTGTTATTATTCTGTCAACATATAGAAAATAGGTGCGTTTTCATTCAAAATTTGACTCTTGTGTCGATGGAAACAGCTGGATGTAATGATGTCACACCAACAACAGAAAACTACGGTGTTGAACATAAATGTAGTGGTTGAAGTGTTCCATTACCCATTTAGGCAAGTTGCCCAACAATAAATTGGCGACAGGCTGTATATTTCATGTTTCAGGTAGCCCACGAAAGCCAGCATGGATAGAATGGCGGCAGTAATGGATGTTGATACCCCAAGCGCCATGAATAGTGGAGCAAGCAAGAAACGTTTTGATGTGGAATGAAGTGGTACTTTGGGCCTGGGACATTGTGATGGACAACTGTGCCATCTGTAGCAATCACATGATGGATCTCTGCATAGAGTGCCAGGCTAACCAGGCCTCTGCCACGTCAGAGGAGTGCACCGTAGCCTGGGGAGTCTGCAATCATGCATTCCATTTCCACTGTATCTCCCGTTGGTTGAAGACCAGGCAGGTGTTCCCCCTAGACAACAGGGAGTGGGAGTTTCAGAAATATGGACACTAGGTGCAAGACTCTGGACCATTACCTGGGCTTCTGCAAGTTTCATGCTTTCTGTTGCTTTCTCTTTTTTTTCTTTTTTTCTTGAGCGGATGGTCGGGGGGTCGGAATATAATTACAAATACATTTTAGTTTGCAAAATGACCGCAAGAAGCCCAAACAGATGTAATATTTGACCTAAACATAATCATTTCAAACCTTGTCTACGATCACATACAGTGCCTTCAGAAATCATTCATACCCCTTGACTTATTCCACATTTTGTTGTTACAGCCTGAATTCAAAATTGATTAAATTACTTTTTTCTCACTGATCTACACACAATACCCCATAATGTCAAAGTGAAAACAGGTTTTTTGAAACTTTTGCAAATCTATTGAAAATGAAATACAGAAATCTAATATACCTAAGTATTCACACCCCTGAGTCAATACTTTGTAGAAGCCCCTTTGGCAGAGATTACAGCTGTGAGTCTTTAGTGCTTTCCACACCTGGATTGTGCAACATTTTCCAATTGTAGTTATTTTCAAAATTCTTAGCTCTGTCAAATTGGTGGTTGATCATTGCTAGACAACCATTTTCAGGTCTTGCCATAGATTTCCAAGCAGATTTAAATCAAAACTAACTTGGCCACTCAGGAACATTCATTGTCTTCTTGGTAAGCAACTCCTGTGTAGATTTGGCCTTGTTTCAGGTTATTGTCCTGCTGTAAGCTGAATTCATCTCCCAGTGTCTGGTGGAAAGCAGACTGAACCACGTTTTCCTCTAGGATGTTGCCTGTGCTTAGCTCCATTCCGTTTTCTCTTTTATCCTGAAAAAATCCCCAGTAATGTGGTACTTAGTAATGTGTTGTATTGGATTTGCCGGAAACATAACACTTTGTATTCAGAACAAAAAGTGAATTGCTTTGCCACATTTATTGAAGTATTACTTTAGTGCCTTGTTGCAAACAAATCAAATCAAATTGTATTTGTCACATACACATGGTTAGCAGATGTTAATGCGAGTGTAGCGAAATGCTTGTGCTTCTGGTTCCGACAATGCAGTAATAACCAACAAGTAATCTAACAATTTCACAACAACTACCTTATACACACAAGTGTAAAGGAATGAAGAATATGTACATACAAATATATGAATCAGTGATGGTACAGAACGGCATAGGCAAGATGCAGTAGATGGTATCGAGTACAGTATATACATATGAGATGAATAATGTAGGGTATGTAAACATATAAAAGTGGCATTGTTTAAAGTGGCTAGTGATACATGTATTACATCAAGATGGCAAGATGCAGTAGATGGTATAGAGTACAATATATACATATGAGATGAGTAATGTAGGGTATGTAAACATTATATGAAGTGGCATTGTTTAAAGTGGCTAGTGATACATTTTTCATAAATGTTTATATTATTAAAGTGGCTGGAGTTGAGTCAGTATGTTGGCAGCAGCCACTCAATGTTAGTGGTGGCTGTTTAACAGTCTGATGGCCTTGAGATCTCTCGGCCTCTCGGTCCCTGCTTTGATGCACCTGTACTGACCTCGCCTTCTGGATGATAGCGGGTGAACAGGCAGTGTCTCGGGTGGTTGTTGTCCTTGGTGATCTTTATGGCCTTCCTGTGACATCGGGTGGTGTCCTGGAGGGCAGGTAGTTTGCCCCCGGTGATGCGCTGTGCAGACCTCACTACCCTCTGGAGAGCCTTACGATTGTGGGCGGAGCAGTTGCCATACCAGGTGGTGATACAGCTCGACAGGATGCACGCTTCCTTCTTTTCACTAGGGCATTTAGGTTAAAATTGTGGAGTAGCTACAAAGTAGTTGATCCATCCTCAGTTTTCTATCACAGCCATTAAACTCTGTAACTGTTTTAAAGTCACCACTGAACTCATGGTTAAATCCCTGGGTGGTTTCCTTCCTCTCTGGCAACTGGGTTAGGAAGGATGCCTGTATTTTTGTAGTGACTGGGTGTATTGATACACCATCCAAAGTGTAATTAATAACTTCACCATGCTCAAAGGAATATCCTATGTCTACTTCTTTTTTTGTCCTTCTTTGCGAGGCATTGGAAAACCTCCCTGGTCTTTGTGGTTGAATCTGTGTTTTAAATTCACTGCTCTACTGAGGGACCTTAAGATAATCGTATGTGTGGGGTACAGAGATAAGGCAGTCATTCAAACTGGGTCGGCCCCCTCATTAGGTAGGATTAGGCGCCCTCCTACAGCTTTTTCTGAGCTAAACTGACCAAGACACACCTCCAATAACACATAAATGTCACATAATTTTGGCCAAAAATAATGACAATTTCTCTCAACCAGTGGGATATGGACTTTTTAGGTTAGCGCTGATGCCACTTTATGATAAGCAATGCCCACTTTGTCAAAGGCAGGGTCACACAATATGTCTTGTCCATTCCCAGTGCGACTCTCCAGGGTGCTGTTGGAGAGACGCATCGCTTTGCCGCGAAAACCAGCATTCCATCAAAACAATAATTAACATAAACCATGAAGCAGATATAGGATATGGTAGAAAAAGTATGGGGTCTTTTCTGCAGCCTAAAGGTTGGAGATAAAATGTATGACAATATAATGAGACAGAAACTTTTAGGCTACATCATGCAGATTTCTCTGATCAAATAGCCTTACCTAAATGGCGCACAATCAAATGAAACGCTGACATATTAACAAACAATATATCCAAAGGTCAAAGTAAAATGGACAATATGAAATGGACAATCAAGCTACTAACAACTGCTGTCCAGGAGTTTCATCCCATGTGGGCTAAATTGTGGTTTCATGTTGTTATTAGTCAATGTTTTACAAGCTGTTCATAGCGAAAAAATAAAATACTTCTGCATTTACCACTGTGTAAACACATTGCAAATAGGCTCAGGATAACTCCTCCAGATGTTGAGTAGCTGATATTTAGAGTTTAAATAGCCAAATTGATTAGTCACAGGAATCAGGACTAATAAAGCCAATGCAACGGCCTGTTTTACAAACGGTGGGTCTACCACATGGATGAGAATTCCTAAAATTCCACTGTGGAGCCGACATGGTAGGCTACATCCCAGTTAGCACCGACCCACTTCTTTTGGAGACATTTTTTTTTTGTCTCACCTAGGGTGGCAGAACGGCCAGGACCGGCCCTGCATTTAAAAGTCACATAATAAATTGCAAACATGCAATTTATTATGTGACTTGTTAAGCACATTTTTACTCCTGAACTTATTTAGGCTTGCCATAACAAAGGGGTTAAATTCTTATTGACTCAAGACATTTCAGCTCTTAATGTTTTTTTTTTTTTTTTTTTTTTTTACATGATTCCACTTTGACATTATGAGGTGTTGTGTAACACAACATGGAAAAAGTCAAGGGGTGTGAATACTTTCTCAAGGCATTTCATGTCTCGCTATTATGCGTGGGAATACATGGGAACATATTTCCTAAATTAAAATCACTTCGAGCTGATTTCCTGGTGTTTTTACAGTCTTATGTTTTGCTCAGAACTTGAGGGGACAAATTAAACCACCTGCGGGCCGAAGCCGTGGGCCACCAGTTGGGGAACCCTGTCATAGAACATGGATGACGTAGTACTCAATTGGATGACTTAGTACACAAACTGGGATCGGTTTTGGCTCGTGAGCACCACATTCAAAACTACTGGGAAAATTATACAAAAGCTCTGGAGCATCACTTAAATACTTTGAAGCTCTCATGACAATCATATGGCATATACAAAGTCTTGTTTAGTTTCCAGTGGAATCATCTTTTCGTTTGTGAAGACTGATGTTGGAGAACATTCGGAATCAACCCCCGTACTGATTTCACAGGGTAAGTCTGCTTGACATTTGGGAAGTCTAAATACTTTTGCTCAGTAATAGCCATGCAGGAAATCAAATCAAATTTTATTTGTCACATACACATGGTTAGCAGATGTTAATGCGAGTGCAGCGAAATGCTTGTGCTTCTAGTTCCGACCATGCAGTAATATCTAACAAGTAATCTAACCTAACAATTTCACAACAACTACCTTATACACACAAGTGTAAGGGAATTAATAAGAATATGTAAATAAAAATATATGAATGAGCGATGGCCAAACGGCATAGGCAAGATGAAGTAGATGATATAGAGTACAGTATATACATATGAGATGAATAATGTAGGGTATGTAAACATTATATAAAGTGTCATTGTTAGTGGCTAGTGATACATTTATTACATACATTTTTCATTATTAAAGTGGCTAGAGATGAGTCAGTATGTTGGCAGCAGCCACTCAATGTTAGTGATGGCTGTTTAACAGTCTGATGGCCTTGAGATAGAAGCTGTTTTTCAGTCTCTCGGTCCCTGCTTTGATGCACCTGTACTGACCTCGCCTTCTGGATGATAGCGGGGTGAACAGGCAGTGGCTCGTGTGGTTGTTGTCCTTGATGATCTTTTTGGCCTTCCTGTGACATCGGGTGGTGTAGATGTCCTGGAGGGCAGGTAGTTTGCCCCCGGTGATGCGTTGTGCAGACCTCACTACCCTCTGGAGAGCCTTATGGTTGTGGGTGGAGCAGTTGCCGTACCAGGCGGTGATACAGCCCGACAGGATGCTCTCGATTGTGCATCTGTAAAAGTTTGAGTGTTTTTGGTGACAAGCCGAATTTCTTCAGCCTCCTGAGGTTGAAGAGGCGCTGCTGCACCTTCTTCACCACGCTGTCTATGTGGGTGGACCATTTCAGTTTGTCCGTGATGTGTACGCCGAGGAACTTAAAACTTTCCACCCTCTCCACTACTGTCCCGTCGATGTGGATAGGGGGCTGCTCCCTCTGCTGTTTCCTGAAGTCCACGATCATCTCCTTTGTTTTGTTGACATTGAGTTTGAGGTGATTTTCCTGACACCACACTCCGAGGGCTCTCACCTCCTCCCTGTAGGCCATCTCGTCATTGTTGGTAATCAAGCTTACCACTGTAGTGTTGTCTGCAAACTTGATGATTGAGTTGGAGGCGTACATGGCCACGCAGTCATGGGTGAACAGAGAGTACAGGAGATGGCTGAGAACGCACCCTTGTGGGGCCCCAGTGTTGAGGATCAGCGGGGCGGAGATGTTGTTACCTACCCTCCCCACCTGGGGGCGGCCCGTCAGGAAGTCCAGGACCCAGTTGCACAGGGCGGGGTCGAGACCCAGGGTCTCAAGCTTAATGACGAGTTTGGAGGGTACTATGGTGATAAATGCTGAGCTGTAATCGATGAACAGCATTCTTACATAGGTATTCCTCTTGTCCAGATGGGTTAGGGCAGTGTGTAGTGTGATTGCGATTGCGTCGTCTGTGGACCTATTGGGGCGGTAAGCAAATTGGAGTGGGTCTAGGGTGTCAGGTAGGGTGGAGGTGATATGGTCCTTGACTAGTCTCTCAAAGCACTTCATGATGACGGAAGTGAGTGCTATGGGGCGATAGTCATTTAGCTCAGTTACCTTCGCTTTCTTGCGAACAGGAACAATGGTGGCCCTCTTGAAGCATGTGGGAACAGCAGACTGGGATAAGGATTGATTGAATATGTCTGTAAACACACCAGCCAGCTGGTCTGCGCATGCTCTGAGGACGCGGCTGGGGATGCCGTCTGGGCCGGCAGCCTTGCGAGGGTTAACAGGTTAAAATGTTTTACTCACGTTGGCTGCAGTGAAGGAGAGCCCGCAGGTTTTGGTAGCGGGCCGTATCAGTGGCACTATGTTGTCCTCAAAGCGAGTAAAGAAGTATCAATTCAGTAAAATTTTAAAAATCTATTTATCCCAGGGGGGAATTACTTTGGACACGTCAGACCGCAGCAACGACGATATGACAGCATACCACAAATTACATGCCATACACAGCAACTTCACAGCAAGATAACCTGGATATAATGCCCAAGACATTACCACACATACATTAGCAGCTAATGACCGGTCTATCTAAAAAGTTCGTCATGACATGATTTGAACTGATCTCTAGAAATATCAGTGCTGCACAAACAGCACTGTTCGGTGAGTTGAATGATCAATGCACCTGCCACCACAGAAAAGACTTGTCAAAACTCCAAAGATGTATTTTAAAGTTTGCATTGAGATGACAGTGGGTGACTGCTGTGGTGATTTTCTTATGTACTGTACTGACGATTTGATCTGTACTTGAGAGGGGGAACTCTGGTAGCTAAGGGTTTTCAGTGTCCTGGGTGGATGTCATGCGACCAAAGACGAAACACTGTGTGTGAATACGCTCCTAAAACACTCCTGCTATCATACGCTGGGACTGAAGCAGGCCTATACAAGGTCATGATTAAAGTCAATTGATTTGGACAGATTTTTTTTCTTCCTTTTGACTTGACAAGGGACTGACATTGGGCTTACTCAAGAAGACATGGACAACTGCAGCAAACTTAGTTACACATCTTGCAATTTCCCATGCGGTCATA
The DNA here is from genome assembly GCF_029448725.1 of Salvelinus fontinalis. Lineage (NCBI taxonomy): Eukaryota > Metazoa > Chordata > Actinopteri > Salmoniformes > Salmonidae > Salvelinus > Salvelinus fontinalis. The sequence goes on along the minus strand of NC_074670.1, from coordinate 61,907,127 downwards.
GAAACTCACATCTTCCTTTTTTTACTTCTGTAGAGGCTGCTTATTGGCCATTGTTCCAATCCTCTACATCAAAAGCCATGCCTCGGTCCATGACAGCATCTTCTATGGAGCCAGTCTACACGGTGAGGAGGTGCTAGGAGAGTGGGACAGTGGCCAGCCGCACATTGAACTCCGTAGCCTATGTGTAATGCTGAAGAAGGATAGGTCTCGACAACAATGTGCTAAGTTAACAAATACTTTATCATGAACCCAATGTGCTTTTATTTTCCTGGATCTTGACTATGTGTTTGCAATGTGCTGTGGCATTTTCCTAACCAGCACAGCGTATTTCTCCATCTACTGTGCAGCCTTGAGGAACAGACACGGGGTGTTGTCCAGAGCCATCCTGCCAGGTGCTCAGTCTCTCCACTCAAAATGATACCCCCCCAGGTATTCTAATTTTCTCCCCTTCTTCCTGAACTGTGCCCTAAATTGCTCACTCACCCTCCTGTATTTTTAAGTATTGGATTGATGCAATCATGGGGGTTTCTATCATAATTATTTCACACCACCAGTCAAATTTGTTTTTATCCATGAGGGGAGTGGGTTAAGGGCTGGGTTAGAGAATTGTGCTGGGTTAGAGACTTGGGACGGGTTTGATAACGTAATGTACAATATGATTTTATTTTGTAAAGAAGGGTGTTTCTGAATCTCTTTCTCCTGTGTTCAGGCATTTTGTCAGGTCTGATGTGGACATTGGCCAAGGACTGGTTACTGGCTAACCACTACCTTAGTGCCGTGGTCACCTTTCCCATTGTCTCTGCAAGGATGCCCCTTGACATATCATCGTTAGATGACTCATACTTGGCGTAGCACACAGCTTGTGTCTGTGTTTAGCGTTTGACATTGAGATTCCGTCTTGTCCTCTTACAGAATAGAATTTGTGCTATTCGCCCATTTTTTTGAGAAACCATTACCAGGAATGGTAACACAAAGTGGAGAACCTAACAACGGTCCTTCGGAAAAACCTAAGGTGTATTTCATCCTGTCATTCAATCAACCTTAATTCAAAAGGTTTTCCTCAGTCCTTAGGGTTATGGTCTAGTCGCAGCTCTGTGGGGAAGTCTGGTTTTCAAAGAAGTCAAGGTAAGTATCTCAATTGTTTGGGAATCGATTTGTCTAAGAAACTGACTCAGCTCCTGGGAACAAGTTTGGGATAACTCTGCCCTGAAGTGAGCCAGCCCAATTTGACACTATTTTCTGTGTGACATGCCATCAGATATTTGTGGTGTTAACTAATGCATGTTTTCAGGGCCTGGTAAACGGCTTCATCTTCATAGTAGCGTCCTGTTTTGTCCTGACTGGATCACTGCTGATGGCCTTCTCCAAGGTGTAGTGGAACACTCAATACACCACTAGGTGGCAACATTATACATCAATGGCCCTCCTGGAGGAGGCCTGGGGTGTATTCATGAGGTGAAATGTTCTGAATGTTATCGATTTGAAAGGACAGAAGCAATTCACAGTCCCCTATTCATCTACCTCAGACAATCATATCTGTTCGAGAACATATATTTCTATCTGAAATATATGCTGTTTTCATGTTTTGCTGCCATGCTATGTTGTCCTCTTAGGTCTCTTTATGTAGTGTTGTGATGTCTCTCTTGTCGTGATGTGTGTTTTGTCCTATATTTTCTTTTATTTAGCATTTTTAAACCCAGCCACCGTCCTCGCAAGAGGCCTTTTGCCTTCTGGTAGGCAATCATTGTAAATAAGAATTTGTTCTTAACTGACTTGGCAGGTTAAATTAATAATAATAATACACCCTCTGAACAGAGCCCTGTATGGTGAAGTATGTCTGTGATAGTCCTTCAGTTTTGTCCGTGCGTCTAATGGAGCACCTGTTCAATTAGGGTTCAGCTGTTGCTGCTACTCGCTCTTCTGTTGTCATGTTTTAAATAACTCTCAATAGATTAATTCAATTGCATTCAGAATATGTTGACAGGGAAGATGTATATATAACTTCCACAATGTTTATACAGTGCTGATATCAATTTGTGGTGTTGTCTGTGGCACTTTTCTCTGAATTTGAGTCAAACTTTTTTATGAAATGTGAAAATCTATGAACTTAAAATATTTAAATCCTAATATTGGAACACACAGGTTTTTGAGCACTTCACTTTTTAAGGGAAACTGGTGGAGAAAGCAGTAACCCTAATTGGTATGCTAATCTACATTATAATTAGTTCCTGAAAAGTCAATGACTTCTTTCCATACACACAAAAAGCTTATTTCTATCATTTTGTTCACATTTGTTTATATCCCTATTAGTGAGCATTTCTTCTGTGCCAAGATAATCCAACCACATGACAGGTGTGGCATATCAAGAAGCTGATTAAAAAGCATGATCATTACACAGGTGCCACTTTGTGCTGGTGACAATAAAAGGACACTCTAAAATGTGCAGTTTGTCACACAACAAAATAGATGTCTCAAGTTTTGAGGGAGCGTATCAATTGGCATGCTGGAATGTCCAACAGAGCTATTGCCAGAATTTGTTCATTTCTCTACCACAAACCACCTCTAACATCGTTTTAGAGAATTTGGCAGTAAGTCCAACCGGCCTCACAACCGCAGCCCAGGACCTCCACATTCAGCTTCTTCACCTGCGGGAACATCTGAGGGGGAAAAACTCATTCTGATTGGCTGGTTGTTGGCTCTCAAGTGGGTGGGCCTGTGACCTCATAGGCCCAACAATGGCTGTACCCCTGTTCAGTCATGTGAAATCCATAAACGAGGGCCAAATTAATTTATTTCAACTGACGGATTTCCTTCTATGAACTGTAACTCTGTAACTGTAAAATTGTGTATTTTAGTTCAGTGTATTTTGAAGTGGAACTTGGGGGACTGAATCTGATTTTTCTATGTTAAAGCTTAATGGATGGAGATGGGAACTAACCTACAAATATTTAGTTAAAGTTACCCTTGAATAGAAGGTGAAACGTGCTTTTATTCCGCTCTTTGCTTCTGAATCTACAATGGGCTTTTTATTCAAATGTAAAAGACCAGTACTTGATGAATACTAATGACTTTTTGGGGTATATGACAATGGATCTTTTTTGTACTTTTGTTAGACTGTGATGAATCAGGGAATAACACACTTCAGAATCTGTGTAGCTATAGCAGCCATCCCCAGGCTACTTTTGACTAGGACCCCAGGGACAGCTTAATCAGCTTTAATCCTAGGATTAAAGTCCCCTCTATGTATTCATTATGTAAATTAGAACTTATTAGTAATGAGTTTGAAAAGAACTTGCATGACCCTCTACTTTCAAAACCTCCCGGATAATTGTGAGATGTGTACATCAGGACAACAGGCATTGTTTGATGCTTTACCACTGGGACAAAAGAGTAGATTCTGAAATAACCTGTCGCTACTGTATAGTGGGGTGTCAGGATATAGAATAATGTACAATACATTACAGTATAGTGGCCATGTACTTAGTGGAGTCCAAACAGAAGTGTTGAGATATCGAATTAATGAACTTTATTTGCAGATATACGCATCCCACATTGATGGCTTATTATTGACTGTATTTATCTTCTTTTTTTTAAATATGAAAGGGAAGGACAATGTTGGCTCAAGTTCTTTGGGACATTCTAATTGCTCAGAATTTGCATTTGGTGTCCCTGCACATACAGTGCATTCAGATCCCATATTCAGATCCCTTGATTTTTTTCCCACATTTTGTTACGTTACAGCTTTATTCTAAAATTGATTAAATTGTTTTTTCAATCTACACACAATACCCCATAGTGACAAAGTAAAAACTGGTTGTTAGAAATATATATATATTTTTTAAATAAATAATATACATTTACATACGTGTTCAGACCCTTTACTTAGTACTTTGTTGAAGTACCTTTGGCAGCAATTACATACTTGATTCTTCTTGGGTATGACGCTACAAGCTTGGCACACCTGTATTTGGAGAGTTTCTCACACTCATTTCTGCAGATCCTCTCAAGCTCTGTCAGGTTGGACGGGGCGAGTCGCTGCACAGCTATTATCAGGTCTCTCCAGAGATGTTCGATCGGGTTCAAGTCCGGCTCTGGCTGGGCTACTTAAGGACATTCAGAGACTTGTACGGCAGTGTGCTTGGGGTCGTTGTCCTGTTGGAAGGTGAACTGTCCAAGATCTTTAATGGCATAAATCAGTGTTCTTAATCCTGGTCCTGAGATCCAAAAGGATACACAGTTTTTGCCCTGGCATTAACACACATGATTCCACTAATCAACTCATTATCAAACCTTTGGTTAGTGGAATCTGGTGTGTAGTGCTTGGGCAAAAACTGCATCCCAACGACCAGGATTTAAAAAATATTGCGGTAAATCAACATAAATCCATTAAGCGGATTAAAACTGAGCCCACACTTGTTATCGTGTAGTCTAATGAGATTGTTAGAGACATTTTGATGTTAGAAAGAACATGCATTGAACTTATTTTGGTTGATTTATGAAAGATGCATAGAAAATGCGTATTATTGTAGAGGAATGTATGGAAACTTCATTATGGTAAATATGTATAATATACAACTTTTATGGATGCTATTGTGACACCTGGTGTTCTCATATGGTTTACCTGTAAGAATAGGGCATTAAGGCTTATTGGTAAAGATGGTGTCAGTAGCACTAATTAGGACAGGTGTTGAAGCCTGAGGAGTTGGAAGATGCCATGTAGTTACAGTTTTCTACCGTTGTAACGGTCCTGACCTGTTTTATGTTGTTTTTGTATGTGTTTATGGTCAGGGCGTGTGTTTTGGGTGGGCAGTCTATGTTTTGTATTTCTAGGTTGGTTTTTGTGTTCGGCCTGGTATGATTCTCAATTAGAGACAGGTGTGTATCGTTTGTCTCTAATTGAGAGTCATACTAAGGCAGCCAGGGTTTCACTGGGGTTTTGTGGGTGTTTGTTCCTGTGTCCTCACAGGACGGTTGAAGGTTAGTCACATTTGTTGTTTTGTTGTTTTGTAGTTTTGTAGTGTCTTGTTTGCTGTTGTCATTAAAAGATGGCTTATTTCCCTCAATCCGCATCTTGGTCCTATCCATGCTCCTTCTCGTCTAAGGGGGAGAACAACATTGACTGCCTTTACAGAAACACCCACCACAACAGGACCAAGCGGATTGAGGAGAGAGAAAAGGAACTAAGGCACTGGACACAGGAGGAATGGTCTTGGGAGATCATGGACGGAAAGGGACCCTGGGGAAGGGTTGGAGAGAATCGCCGCTCTCGGGAGGAGAGGAAGGCAGCCACAGCCCAGGAGCGCTGGTATGAGGAGGCAGCACATAGGAGAGGCTGGAAGCCCGAGAGGCTCACCCAAAAATTTCTTGGGGGGGGGGGGGCTAAAGGGGAGTGTGGCGAAGCCGGGTTGGATACCTGAGCCAACTCCCCGGGCTTGCCGTGGAGTAAGAGGGCGTCGTACTGGTCAGACACCGTGTTATGCGGTAAAGCGCACGGTGTCCCCAGTACGCGTGCTTAGCCCAGTGCGGGCTATTCCACCTTGCCGCACTGGGAGGGCTAGGTTGGGCATCGAGCCGAGTGCCATGAAGCCGGCCCAACGTATCTGGTCTCCAGTACGTCTCCTCGGGCCGGCGTACATGGCACCAGCCTTACAGGTGGTGTCCCCGGTTCGCCTGCAGAGCCCAGTGCGGGCTATTCCACCTCGCCGCACTGGCAGGGCTACGGGGACCATTCAACCTGGTAGGGTTGGGGAGGCTCGGTGCTCAAGAGCACGTGTCCTCCTTCACGGTCCGGTATATCCGGCGCCACCTTCCCACCCCAGCTCAGTACCACCAGTGCCTACACCACGCACCAGGCTTCCAGTGCATCTCCAGAGCCCTGTTCCTCTTCCACGCACTCTCCCTATGGTGCGTGTCTCCAGCCCGGTACCTCCAGTTCCGGTACCACGCACCAGGCCTAGAGTGTGCCACGAGAGTCCAGTGTGCCCAGTTCCTGTTCCCCGCACTCGCCCTGAGGTGCGTGCCCTCAGCCCGGTACCTCCAGTTCCGGTACCACGCACCAGGCCTATAGTGCGTCTCAGCCCGCCAGAGTCTGCAGTCTGCCTAGCGCCAGAGCCGTCCTGCCATGACCAGCCGGAGCCGTCCTGCCATGACCAGCCGGAGCCGTCCTGCCATGACCAGCCGGAGCCGTCCTGCCATGACCAGCCGGAGCCGTCCTGCCATGACCAGCCGGAGCCGTCCTGCCATGACCAGCCGGAGCCGTCCTGCCATGACCTGCCGGAGCCGTCCTGCCATGACCTGCCGGAGCCGTCCAGCCAGGACCTGCCGGAGCCGTCCAGCCAGGACCTGCCGGAGCCGTCCAGCCAGGACCTGCCGGAGCCGTCCAGCCCGGACCTGCCGGAGCCGTCCAGCCCGGACCTGCCGGAGCCCCTCAGCCAGGACCTGCCGGAGCCCCTCAGCCAGGACCTGCCGGAGCCCCTCAGCCAGGACCTGCCGGAGCCCCTCAGCCAGGACCTGCCGGAGCCCCTCAGCCAGGACCTGCCGGAGCCCCTCAGCCAGGACCTGCCGGAGCCCCTCAGCCAGGACCTGCCGGAGCCCCTCAGCCAGGACCTGCCGGAGCCCCTCAGCCAGGACCTGCCGGAGCCCCTCAGCCAGGACCTGCCGGAGCCCCTCAGCCAGGACCTGCCGCCCCTTATCCCGGTGCCGCCCCTTATCCCGGTGCCGCCCCTTCATTTAGGTGGTGTTAGTGGGAGGGTGGTCATTGGGAGGGGGATAAAGAAGCGGGGATTGATTATGGTGGGGCGGGGACCTCGCCCTCAGCCTGAGCCACCACCGTGGTCAACTGCCCACCCAGACCCTCCCCTGGACTTTGTGCTGGTGCGCCCGGCGTTCGCACCTTGAGGGGGGGGTTCTGTAACGGTCCTGACCTGTTTGATGTGGTTTTTGTATGTGTTTATGGTCAGGGCGTGTGTTTTGGGTGGGCAGTCTATGTTTTGTATTTCTAGGTTGGTTTTTGTGTTCGGCCTGGTATGATTCTCAATTAGAGACAGGTGTGTATCGTTTGTCTCTAATTGAGAGTCATACTAAGGCAGCCAGGGTTTCACTGGGGTTTTGTGGGTGTTTGTTCCTGTGTCCTCACAGGACGGTTGAAGGTTAGTCACATTTGTTGTTTTGTAGTGTCTTGTTTGCTGTTGTCATTAAAAGATGGCTTATTTCCCTCAATCCGCATCTTGGTCCTATCCATGCTCCTTCTCGTCTAAGGGGGAGAACAACATTGACTGCCTTTACAACCGTTTAAATTGTTTTGTCATACCATTTTTTTTGTACCTTTTTGCCATTGATATCAATTGGAATAATGAGTAATAAATATCATTTAACTGGAAAAATAACCTCTCATCTGATCTGTGCAACTAGATGCTTTTCACAACGCGGGTGTATTTACATACATTAGCATTGCTTTCAGTGTACACATGAGTGTACATTTCCCAGCTGTCAGGTTTACATCTGAAGGTAGTATAAGATGAATGTTTTATGGTAACTTATGCACAGTTAGTAGCCATTCCCAGGTGGGCACAAACATGATGAGACGGCTCTTTCTACCCTGTCAGGTTTACATCTGAAGGTAGTATAAGATGAATGTTTTATGGTAACTTATGCACAGTTAGTAGCCATTCCCAGGTGGGCACAAACATGATGAGACGGCTCTTTCTACCCAAGTATAAAAGTCCCCTTGACGCAATTCACACCAGAACACGCAAACCACGGTGTAAGCTAAGGTTGCAAAAAGAAAATATAAAGCAGTAGTTACATGTTGAAATGGTGGGCACTTCAACTCTACCAAAGGACAAGACAATACAGCGTGGAGCATTGGCCACACGGCTGGAAATGGTTCAACTCTGAGACTATCGATTCACTACAGAAGTAAGAAATACTAGGCCGTCGAACTAATAGTCTGCACCCAGAAATGTACGAAGCCTTGAACAAGAATACCGACAACCGCCGAGACATCTATTCTATGCGACAACATGGGTATGCCTGACGTATCCATGTCTGAGTATACAGGCCATGGCAGAACAATATTTTCAGCTTCCAGAAATTGTGTACTGATCCTTGCGACATGGGGCCGTGCATTATCATGCTGAAACATAAGGTGATGCCAGCGGATGAATCGCACGACAATGGGCCTCAAGATTGTATCACGGTATCTCTATACATTCAAATTGCCACCGATAAAATGCAATTGTGTTCGTTGTCTGTAGCTTATGCCTGCCCATACCATAACCCCACCACCACCATGGGGAACTTTGTTCACAATGACATCAACAAACCGCTCGCCCACACAACACCATACACGCTGTCTGCCATCTGCCTGGTACAGTTGAAACCAGGATTCATCCATGAAGACTTCTCCAGCGTGCCAGCGGCCAACGAAGGTGAGAATTTTCCCACTGAAGTCGTTTACGACGCCGAACTGCAGTCAAGTCAAGACCCTGGTGAGGATGATGAGAAGAGCTTCCCTGAGACGGTGTCTGACAGTTTGTGAATACTACATCCGATGGATGTGGATACTGCTTTAGAGCAGATTTCTGCAGCATTAGTAAAGATGTGATTGATACATGTGGATGATTTCATTCTTGTTATGTTTGTAAATACCCTGGTAGGTTGACCAATAAAGTGAACAAGGTTGCAGGCACTTTTTTCTTGAGTGGACAGCTTGATGAAAGCCAGACAATATTTAGGTCATCCAGAAAATATACCTCTCTGTTGATTTCACATAAGTAGTTAGCATCAGGCTTAAACTGTCAAACTGTCAATCAAATACTGTGATTTGTGAGGGGACGGGACTTCACACTATGATGTGAATATCACACAGTTTTGGTGTGGAGGGTAGGGTTTTTGTTGGGGAGCTTGCTGAAACTCTTTTTAATGGGGTGTGTTTTGGGGGTCTGGGTTGTAATCGAACATTGTAATCAAACTGGTTGGGGGTAGATGTAGGCCTCCCAGAGCATTCACACCTGGCTCAGTGGGGAATTCACTACTAGTTGTTTGGACTTCACAGAGCCTTGGAAGTTAAAGGTTTTCTTCCCCAATAACTGTGGTGCTTTTTTTACAAGTCTGGAAAATGATTTCAAGTCTTAGCACAAATATCCAATCAGATCATCAAAATGGCTCATGTTTCAAAACTAATCACATGTTCAATTGGCTGAGTATATCAAACATACTGACACTGTATGACATGAGTTTTATGATATGGAAATGTGAAGTGCACATTTGGACGCGATACAGTAGATCACCCCCAGAAGCCATTACACAGGTTGAATCTGCATAATATATTCTTTAGCAGGGTAGATCAGCTTTAATATTGCAGATAGATTGTGGCTTCCATCAATGTAATTTTCTGTATTATTTCCAATCCCCCATACATTTTTTTGTAAATATATTTATATATTATATATAAAATACAGTGCATTCGGAAAGTATTCAGACTCCTACATGTTTTCCACATTATGTTATGTTACAGCCTTATTCTAAAATATATTGCATACTTTTCCCCCTCATCACTCTACACACAATACCCCATAATGATAAAGCAACATTTTTAGACATTTTTTACATTTGCAAAAACAGATACCTTATTTACATAAGTATTCAGACCCTTTGCTATGAGACATCTGTTTTCATTGATCATCCTTGAGATATTTCTATAACTTGATTGGAGTCCATCTGTGGTAAATTACATTGAATGGACATGATTTGGAAAGGCACACACCTGTCTATACAAGGTCCCACAGTTGAAAGTGCATGTCAGAGCATAAACCAAGCCATGTGTTTTCCGAAAGGTTGCAAGATCGAATCACCGAGCTGACAAGGTAAAAATCAGTCGTTCTGCCCCTGAACAAGGCAGTGTTCCTAGGCCGTTATTGAAAATTAGAATTTGGGCTTTGTCTTGGAGGCGGTGCTAGCATGTTGGAGTGAACGGCGGTGTATGAGAGGCTCCTGCAACTTTTTTGCGAAATAATCTAACTTAACCTACTTTATGATACTTTTTACAACAAACGTTTCTTTCTAATACAACATTGTAACTTTCTGTGTAAAAATGCCGAGTAATAAGCGACCAAAGGACAATAAATCCACATCGGAGGCCTACTCCACACCAAACAACGAGACAGACATGGCGGAAGGCACAGGCAACAACGTGACACTTAAAGAACTTACCCGGGCTTTGGGAGAACTACGTGTTGCTTTAGCTGAGGATCTTAAGGCTACTATTGCTGAACTGGACACCAAAATCGAGAGCACCATTCGAACGGTCGCTTCGCAGGGCCAGAGTATTGTGGACCTTGAGAAAGCTTCTGAATTCAACGCTGGTAGGATCGACGAGTTAGAGAAGCTATGCTCGTCACTGCAGGGTAGTGTGCAGAAGCTTTCTGTGAAAGTGGTCGACCTGGAGGGCCGTTCCAGACGTAATAACCTTCGCGTTGTTGGTCTGGCAGAGGGGGTAGAGGCGGGCTCTCGCCCCACCGACTTCTTCGCCAAGCTATTGAAGGATGCAATGGGATCGGATGTTTTGGCTTCGGACCCCCAGCTGGACCGTGCACATCGCGCCCCTGTCCCAGTGCCTGGACCGGGCCAACGTCCTCGCCCAGTAATCATCTATTGTCACAGTTTCAAAACCAAGGATCTTATCCTGCGCGAGGCCCGAATGAGGGGCAACCTGTTACATAAAGGCCACCCCTTCCGTGTCTATGATGATTATGCGCCCGATGTGGCAAAGCACCGCGGCGGCTACAGAGATGTCATGACCAAACTCTACAAACTCCATCTTCGCCCAGCCGTGCTCTTCCCTGCAAGACTAAGAATTACCCCGCCTTCCGGTGAGAAGATTTGGCTCTCCTCGGTTTTGGACGCAGAGAAGTTTATCCGGGAACATACGCCAATCCCCCGTACAGGTTAGAGTGCCTTGTCATTGTGTGTTAGGGTCTGCTCATGGAATCGAATCCATACTATACCATAACTGGTGAAACCGTATTGAACGGTCTCAACAAGGGCTACCGAACATGTAAGATGCTGTGGAGGGCGGTCTGAGCTCTCAGTTAAAGTCACTTTCATTCTGGCTGTGTTCAGAGCGATGCCTATTTGGGATGCCTTCCAGGTTTGATCATTGACACTTTCGGATGAATATACTTATATTCCCCCATTTTTTGTTTTGTTTTGTTTATTTATTTTTCAATTCTTACATTTATTGTTATTAAAATACCATTTATTTATTGCTTGCAGGGGACTGGGGGTGATGGTGGGGAAGGGGCAGACACAGACACCTGGATAGCAAGTTGATGTTTTGTGCTGTTCTGCCTTTGTTTTAGCCGAGGGCCGCTCTCCCGATTAGATCCCCACCAGCCCTCTGTAGTGTCTGTGTAGGTGTGCGTACATATAATTATTATTTGTACTTTATAATTATTTTCTCTTAGCATTTTACTATTATGTATGTGTATATTTTACATTAGTGTAGATTATTACTCTGGGGCATGAATGTTTGTGTATGTATGTGTATATATGCATATGTATATATACATATATGTGTGTGTATATGTATATATTTGTATATATGTATATATTTTTTTAAATATATACTTTTATATGTATTTTTTGGGGATGTGTGTGTGTGTGTATGTATGTGTGTATGTACGTATGTATGTATGTGTGTGTATGTATGTGTATATATATGTATATGTGTATGTATGTATGTATGTATGTATGTATGTATGTATGTATGTATGTATGTATGTATGTATATACACTGCTCAAAAAAATAAAGGGAACACTTAAAAAACACAATGTAACTCCAAGTCAATCACACTTCTGTGAAATCAAACTGTCCACTTAGGAAGCAACACTGATTGACAATAAATTTCACATGCTGTTGTGCAAATGGAATAGACAAAAGGGGGAAATTATAGGCAATTAGCAAGACACCCCCCAAAACAGGAGTGATTCTGCAGGTGGTGACCACGGACCACTTCTCAGTTCCTATGCTTCCTGGCTGATGTTTTGGTCACTTTTGAATGCTGGCGGTGCTCTCACTCTAGTGGTAGCATGAGACAGAGTCTACAACCCACACAAGTGGCTCAGGTAGTGCAGTTCATCCAGGATGGCACATCAATGCGAACTGTGGCAAAAAGGTTTGCTGTGTCTGTCAGCGTAGTGTCCAGAGCATGCAGGCGCTACCAGGAGACAGGCCAGCACATCAGGAGACGTGGAGGAGGCCGTAGGAGGGCAACAACCCAGCAGCAGGACCGCTACCTCCGACTTTGTGCAAGGAGGTGCACTGCCAGCGCCCTGCAAAATGACCTCCAGCAGGCCACAAATGTGCATGTGTCTGCTCAAACGGTCAGAAACAGACTCCATGAGGGTGGTATGAGGGCCCGACGTCCACAGGTGGGGGTTGTGCTTACAGCCCAACACCGTGCAGGACGTTTGGCATTTGCCAGAGAACACCAAGATTGGCAAATTCGCCACTGGCGCCCTGTGCTCTTCACAGATGAAAGCAGGTTCACACTGAGCACATGAGCACATGTGACAGACGTGACAGAGTCTGGAGACGCCGTGGAGAACGTTCTGCTGCCTGCAACATCCTCCAGCATGACCGGTTTGGCGATGGGTCAGTCATGGTGTGGGGTGGCATTTCTTTGTGGGGCCGCACAGCCCTCCATGTGCTCGCCAGAGGTAGCCTGACTGCCATTAGGGACTGAGATGAGATCCTCAGACCCCTTGTGAGACCATATGCTGACACATGCACATTTGTGGCCTGCTGGAGGTCATTTTGCAGGGCTCTGGCAGTGCACCTCCTTGCACTAAGGCGGAGGTACCGGTCCTGCTGCTGGGTTGTTGCCTGTCTCCTGGTAGTGCCTGCATGCTCTGGACACTACGCTGACAGACACAGCAAACCTTTTTGCCACAGTTCGCATTGATGTGCCATCCTGGATGAACTGCACTACCTGAGCCACTTGTGTAGGTTGTAGACTCCGTCTCATGCTACCACTAGAGTGAGAGCACCGCCAGCATTCAAAAGTGACCAAAACATCAGCCAGGAAGCATAGGAACTGAGAAGTGGTCTGTGGTCACCACCTGCAGAATCACTCCTGTTTTGGGGGGTGTCTTGCTAATTGCCTATAATTTCCACCTTTTGTCTATTCCATTTGCACAACAGCATGTGAAATTTATTGTCAATCAGTGTTGCTTCCTAAGTGGACAGTTTGATTTCACAGAAGTGTGATTGACTTGGAGTTACATTGTGCTGTTTAAGTGTTCCCTTTATTTTTTTGAGCAGTGTATATATATAACCTTTTTATTTATTTATTTTCTGACTTGGGGGTACGTTTAATTTAGAAAAATTCTTGTTTCCGATCTAACCCACAATATGTAAATGTACTGCTGTCTAAGTCGGTTGCTGATGGTTCATGTTTAGACCGGCATTGCTTAGCAATATAATCTTGTGATGCTATATCGTGCTTATCTCAGGGATTGACCCAAGATGACACTTAAGTGCGCAATATGTTAAAGTTGCAACTTATTCTCTTTAGGTTTATTAGATGCTAATTGAACACTTTATTCGGGGGAGCCTCCTCAGTTCATATGTTAGTAGAAGTTCTAGGATAGTGAGAGGTGAACGCATAGTTGGGATTTTATTTTTGTTTTACTTCTTGTTCGAGGTCGCGCCGTGCTTTTTTGGCATCGGCCAGACAATGTGTTTATTATTTTTATTTTTCTATTTTTTTCTCTCCTATTTGTGTATGCCTGTTAAAGGTGGGTTGATCGGGGGGGTAAATAGTGGGGAAAGTAGGGTAACAGGGTGGGAAGTAAAGGTGCTTGCAGGGGGGGAGGGGCTGGTTGGATACTGCTCGGGTGTAGCTGCTACATATGCTGATCGTGATGGTTTGGTGCGCTTTCTTACCTTTTTATTGAGTTACATGTTATGCAGGCCACCATAGGAACTACAAATGAGAGGGGGGCGGGGCTCACATTCACTTCCTGGAATGTCAAGGGTTTCAACGAACCAATTAAGAGAGGCAAGGTCCTAGCCCACTTGAAAGCACTCTCGTCTGATATTATATTTTTGCAAGAAACCCATCTGAAAAATAATTCTCATAGCAGACTTAAATGTAGGTGGGTGGGGCAAGTGTATCACTCTAACTTCTCTGCCAAAACGAGAGGCACAGTGATTCTGGTACGGAAAGGAATTCCCTTTCTACACAAAACCACTATTGTGGATAAAGAGGGTCGTTATGTGATCGTAATAGGAGAGATCCACTCTACTTCTGTAACTCTACTAAATATCTATGGGCCAAACATTGATAACCCCTCTTTTTTCAAAAGAGTCCTTGCCCTGATTCCAGATATCTCCCATATTAACCTGACCATTGGAGGGGACCTTAACCTGTCTAGGATGAGGGTGCCGCTAGCGGCACTCCCCCCCCCCCCCCCCCCCCACTGAAAAGGCAGAGCCGCGAAATTCAAAAAAAATATTTTTTTTAAATATTTAACTTTCACACATTAAAGTCCAATACAGCTAATGAAAGACACAGATCTTGTGAATCCAGCCAACATGTCCGATTTTTAAAATGTTTTACAGGGAAGACACAATATGTAAAGATGTACATCTATTACCTAAAAACACATTAGCATAATCCACCATCTTTTATTTGTCCACCAACACCAGTAGCTATCACCAATTCGGCTAAACTAAGATATTTATAGCCCCTAACCAAGAAAAAAACTCATCAGATGACAGTCTGATAACATATTTATGGTATGGGATAGGTTTTGTTAGAAAAAAGTGCATATTTCAGGTAGATGGCATAGGTTACAATTGCACCCACCGTCACAAATGGACTAGAAAAACTACATTGAGCAACGTGTTTACCTACTTACTAATCATCAAACATTTCGTAAAAATACACAGCATACACTAATCGAAAGACACAGATCCTGTGAATACAGACAATATTTCAGATTTTCTAAGTGTCTTACAGCGAAAACACAATAAATCGTTATATTAGCATAGCACATAGCACATAGCAGCCCAGCATTGATTCTAGCCAAAGTGAGCGATAAAAGTCAACATCGCCAAAATATATAACTTTTTTCACTAACCTTCTCAGAATTCTTCAGATGACACTCCTGTAACATCATATTACACAATCCATATAGAGTTTGATCGAAAATGTTTATATTTAGCCACCAAAATCATGGTTAGACAATGTGAAATGTAGCCAAGCTGGTGAGAAAATGTTCGTGCGCCACTTAGACAGTGATCTACTCTTATACATAAATACTCATAAACGTGACTAAAAAATATAGGGTGGACAGGGATTGATAGACAATTTAATTCTTAATACAATCGCGGAATTACATTTTTTAATTTATCCTTACTTTTCAATACAGTTTGCGCCAAGCGAAGCTACGTCAAAAAACATGGCGTCCTAAGCCACTAACATTTTTCGACAGAAACACGATTTATCATAATAAAAATGTCCTACTTTGAGCTGTTCTTCCATCAGTATCTTGGGCAAAGGATCCTTTCTTGGGAGTAATCGTCTTTTGGTGGAAAGCTGTCCTCTTGCCATGTGGAAATGCCAACTGCGTTCGGGATGAACTGGAAGCGTGCCCAGCAATTCACAGCGTTTCAGAAATAAATGTCCCAAAATCGCACTAAACGGATATAAATTGCTATAAAACGCTTTAAATTAACTACCTTATGATGTTTTTAACTCCCATAACGAGTAGAAACATGACCCGAGTAATATTACTCCCTCCACTAATGCTTGGAACAGGTGCGGGTCGGTGTCCTCTAGGCGCATGACGCAGCAAGAAAAGAGTGACTAGCCTCAGGGTTTTTTAATTTGTAGTGCCTGTGAACGCGCAATCGACCCCATTCAAATCGTCATCACGTAAAGGCATCCAGGGGAAGACGTAAGCAGTGTCCGTATACTCATAGCAATAACAGTGCCCTTTTAACTGACTCCAGATCAGGGGCCAAAATTTCTGAAATCTGACTCCATGTCAGGGAAATTGCTGTAGAATGGGCTCTGTTCCACTTAGAGACAAAATTTCAACTCCTATAGAAACTATAGACTGTTTTCTATCCAATAATAATAATAATATGCATATTGTACGATCAAGGATTTTGTGGGAAGCCGTTTCAAAAATTACACGATTAGCATAAATAGTCACAACAGCGCCCCCATCCTCAACAGGTTAACTGTGTGCTAGACCAATATTTGGACAGATCCTCTACCCGGCGAACCCCCACCTCCTATTCAAGTGAATTCTTGAATACCTACATAAAGAATTCTAACTTATTTGATATATGGAGGATCACTAACCCTACGGGTAGGGAATACTCCTTTTACTCTCATGTTCACAATGTTTATACTCGAATTGACTACTTTTTGGTTGATGCTAAACTACTCCCCTATACCTGTAATGTGAAGTATCCTGATATTATAATCTCGGACCACAGTCCACTCACCTTCTCCCTGAGATTGGGTGACATCGTACCAAACGAGAGGGTCTGGAGGTTAAATCCTCAGCTCCTCACAGAACCAACATTCTGTGAACATCTTAAAGACCAAATTAAATTTTTCTTTGATACCAACGACAACACAGAGACTTCCCCAGCATTACTGTGGGAAACACTTAAGGCTTATTTGAGAGGCTGTATCATCTCCTATCAGACTGCCAGGAGTAGGCAAAACAGGGGAAAATTGGTAGAACTGGAGGGACAAATTCACTTACTGGATAGGGAGAATGCTAGACATCCATATATGGAGAAACATAAAAAAATTACCTCTTTAAAATTTGAATATAATCAGATTCTCTCAGCTAAAATTGCTAAATCTTTTCTCTACGCCAAACAAAAATATTTTGAGTTTGGTGACAAACCACACAAATTACTCGCCAGACAACTTCGAAAAAATGTGAGTGACCGAATGATTCACAAAGTTAAATCTGCATCTGGGGAATTACTCTCTTCCCCCAAAGACATCAATGACAGATTCCGTCAGTTTTATGAGACTCTATATACATCTAAAGCAGATCCTAACTCCTTAATTATGCAAAACTTTTTGGAGGACTGTAATCTTCCTGCCCTGAACCAGGAAGATTCTAACTTCCTGAATAAGGAAATATCTCTTGAAGAAATTCGAGAAACAATTAAAACTCTAAAGAGTGGCAAGACCCCGGGCCCAGATGGATACCCTGGTGAATTCTATAAAACATTCAGCAACATGCTCTCTCCCTACCTGCACAAAATGTTGGTTCAGGCCAAGGAGGATGGAGCTCTCCCATCTACTTTGGATGAAGCATTCATTACAGTTATACATAAGAATGGTAAAGATCCGGAAGAGGTAGGGTCATACAGACCAATATCCCTCCTTAATACAGACCAAAAGATTTTAGCAAAAACCCTAGCTAACAGGCTTAGCACTTTAATTGGCAAATTTGTCCATTCGGACCAGACCCGCTTTATCCCGAACAGAAACTCATTCTTCAATCTCAGGCGCCTCTTCAACATTATGTATTCTCAGAGGTTACCAAACGTGGACCTTGCCGTTATATCTCTTGACGTCGAGAAGGCTTTTGACCAAGTTGAGTGGTCCTATCTATTCAAAGTCCTACAGAAATGTTATATTGGAGATGGGTTCATAAATTGGATCCAGCTTTTATATAGTAACCCCTGTGCGAGAATACTCATTAACCAATCATTGTCGCCCCGATTTAACCTCTACAGAGGGACAAGGCAGGGTTGTGAGCTGTCGCCTATGCTCTTCGCCCTAATCATTGAACCTCTCGCTCAGGCGATTAGATCTGATGCAGCAATACACGGCTATAATACTAAAGATACTCTAAATAAGATTTCCCTATACGCAGATGACATTCTCCTCTATGTAACAGAACCCCAAGCTAGTATTCCAGCTATTCTTGATGTGATTAATTTGTTTGGTACCTTCTCGGGATACAGAATACATTGGAACAAGAGTGAATTAATGCCCATACGGTTACAAAACACCTCCTGGCTAGAACATCTTCCAGTTAACTTCTTGCGACTATAGGGGGTGCTGTTTTCTCATTAGCATAATTTGCATTACAGATTAAACGGCTTCCTACTCAATTCTCTACTACAATATGCATATTATTACTATTATTGGATAGAAAACACTCGCTAGTTTCTATAGCCATTGGAATTTTGTCTCTGAGTGAAACAAAACTCAATCTACAGCACTTTTCATGATAGGGAATCAGATTTCAAACATTTTGGCCACTGATCTGAAGTCAGTTTAAAGCTCACTGTAAATGCTATGGAGAAACAGACACTGCTTACGTCTTCCCCTGGATGTCAGTGCGTGATGACGTTTTGAATGGTGTCGATTGCGCAATCAGTTTCTCTATAAGACACCAAATAGCGGAAGTAGCTTCCCTTTGCTGCCTGCGCCTTGCGCGCGAAGGACATCGGACTCGCCTCCTTCCAAGCGTTAGTTTAGCCAGTAATATTTCTCCGGTCATGTTTTTACCCGTTATAGGTGTTAACAGCATCATAAGGTAGTTAATTTGACCCGTTGTATAGCAATTTATATCCTTTTTGTGCGATTTTGAGGCATTGCTTTGTTGTGCACTTTGAAGCGCTGGGCACATTTCGGGGTCCCGGTCGTACGTTAGTGGGCATTTCGACGGACAAGTGGACATCTTTCGACCAAAAGAAGATTAGACCCAAGAAAGGATTCTTTGCCCAAGATTCTGATGGAAGAACAGCTCACAGTAAGAATAATTTATGATGATAAATCGTGTTTCTGTCGAAAAATGTTAAACGCTTACGCCGCCATTTTGTTTTGTATAGCTTCGCTTGGCGCAACCTGTATTGAAAAGTAAGGATAATTTAAAAAATGTAAATCAGCGATTGCATTAAGAACTAATTTGTCTTTCGATTCCTGTCAACCCTGTATTTTTTAGTCAAGTATATGATTAGCTATTGATTAAACTAGATCACTCAAAGATGGCGACCGACATTTCCAGGCTTGTTTTGCTACTATTTTCATTGTATAACCACGTTTTTTTATGGCTAAATATGCACATTTTCGAACAAACTCTATATGTATGTTGTAATATGATGTTACAGGAGTGTCATCTGAAGAATTCTGAGAAGGTTAGTGAAAAAATTAATATATTTTGGCGATGATACGATATCGCTCTCTTTGGCTAGAATCAGTGCTCGGGTAACGTTTGCGTATGTGGTATGCTAATATAACGATTTATTGTGTTTTCGCCGTAAAACACTTAGAAAATCTGAAATGTTGTCTGAATTCACAAGATCTGTGTCTTTCCATTGCTATGTGCTGTGTATTTTTAAGAAATGTTTTATGATGAGTAAATTAGTAATACACGTTGCTGTCTGTAGTAATTCTAGGAGCTTTGGTGAGATTTGTGATGCTGGCTGCAATGGCAAACTATGATTTATACCTGAAATATGCACATTTTTCTAACAAAACCTATCCTATACCATAAATATGTTATCAGACTGTCATCTGATTAGGTTTTTTCTTGGTTAGTGGCTATCAATATCTTAGTTTAGCCGAATTGGTGATAGCTACTGGTGTTGAGAGAAAATGGTGGACAAAGAAAAATGGTGATTTTTGCTAACGTGTTTAGCTAATAGATTTACATATTGTGTCTTCCCTGTAAAACATTTTAAAAATCTGAAATGGTGGCTTTATTCACAAGATCTGTATCTTTCATTAGGTGTTGTCACGTTCCTGACCTATTTATGTTAGTTGTTATGTGTGTTAGTTGGTCAGGACGTGAGGTTGGGTGGGCATTCTATGTTTTCTGTTTCTGTGTTGGTTTTGGGTTGCCTGGTATGGCTCTTAATTAGAGGCAGGTGTTTGGCGTTCCTCTAATTAAGAGTCATATTTAGGTAGGCGTTGTCACAGTGTTCGTTGTGGGTGATTGTCTTCCGTGTTTGTGTATGTCGTTGCGCCACACGGGACTGGTTTCGGTTTGTTTGTTAAGTGTCATTTATGTGTAGGCTTTTTCCCTGTTCGTGCGTTCTCGTGTGTTATGTGAGTCCGTCGTTCAGATCTGTTCTACACCGTTTATTTGTTTTGTTAGTGTATAGTCAAGTTCGTGTTTTTTCCGTCTTGTCATTAAATTCATTATGTATTCAAACTCCACTGCGCCTTGGTTCAATCCCTGCTCCTCTTCGGATGAAGAAGAGGAGGACAGCCGATACAGAATCACCCACCACTCCAGAGCCAAGCAGCGGAGTCGACGGAGAAAGGGACGGGAAAACAAGGATTTCTGGACATGGGAGCAGATAATGAATGGAGAAGGTCCCTGGGCTAAGGCAGGAGAAAATCGCCGTTCTCAGGAAGAGAGGGAGGCAGCTAAAGCCCAGGAGCGGTGGTTTGAGGAGGCAGCAAGGAGACGTGGCTGGAAGCCCGAAAAGCCATGGGAGCAGCTGGAGGCACTGGGGAGTGCAGAGGCTACCGGAGAGAGGAACCGGAGCTATGAGGGAACGCGTCTGGCACGGAAGCCCGAAAAGCCCGTAAGTAATTCCCAAAAATTTCTTGGGGGGGGGCTAAGAGGTAGTGGGCCAAGGGCAGGTAGGAGACCTGCGCCCACTTCCCAGGCTTACCGTGGAGAGCGGGAGTACGGGCAGGCGCCGTGTTACGCAGTAGAGCGCACGGTGTCTCCTGTACGAGTGCATAGCCCAGTGCGGGTTATTCCACCTCCCCGCACTGGTAGGGCTAGATTGGGTATTGAGCCAGGTGTCATGAGGCCGGCTCAACGCGTCTGGTCTCCAGTGCGTCTCCTCGGGCCGGCATACATGGCACCTGCCTTACGCATGGTTTCCCCGGTTCGCCTACATAGCCCGGTGCGGGTTATTCCACCTCCCCGCACTGGTCGGGCAACCGGGAGTATTCAACCAGGTAAGGTTGGGCAAGCTCAATGCTCAAGAGTGCCAGTACGCCTCCACGGTCCGGTATTTCCGGCACCACCTCCCCGCCCCAGCCTAGTACCTACAGTGTTTACACTACGCACTAGGCTACCAGTGCGTATCCTGAGCCCTGTTCCTCCTCCACGCACTCTCCCTGTAGTGCGTGTATCTAGCCCGGTGCCTCCAGTTCCGGCCCCACGCACTAAGCTACCAGTGCGTCTCCAGAGCCCTGTACAAACTGTATCTTCTCCCCCTACTAATCCTGATGTGCTTGTCCTCAGCCCGGCGTCACCAGTGCCGGTACCACGCATCAGTTATAGAGTGGGCTTTGAGAATACAGTGTGCCCTGTCCCTGCTCCCCGCACTAGTAGGAAGGTGCTTATCATTAGCACGGTGCCTCCAGTTCCGGCACCACGCACCAGGTCTACAGTGCACCGTAGCCGGCCAGAGCCATCCGTCTCCCCAGCGCCATCTGAGCCATCCGTCTCCCCAGCGCCATCTGAGCCATCCGTCTCCCCAGCGCCATCTGAGCCATCCGTCTCCCCAGCGCCATCTGAGCCATCCGTCTCCCCAGCGCCGTCTGAGCCGCCCGTCTGCCAGGAGCCTGCAAAGCCGCCCGTCTGCCATGAGCCTGCAAAGCCGCCCGTCTGCCATGAGCCTACAGAGCCATCCGCCAGACAGGAGCCGCTAGAGCCGTCAGCCAGACAGGAGCCGCTAGAGCCGTCAGCCAGACAGGAGCCGCTAGAGCCGTCAGCCAGACAGGATCTGCCAGAGCCGCCAACCAGACAGGATCTGCCAGAGCCGCCAACCAGACAGGATCTGCCAGAGCCGCCAACCAGACAGGATCTGCCAGAGCCGCCAACCAGACAGGATCTGCCAGAGCCGCCAACCAGACAGGATCTGCCAGAGCCGCCAGCGAGCCATGAGCAGCCAGAGCCGCCAGCGAGCCATGAGCAGCCAGAGCCGTCAGAGAGCCATGAGCAGCCAGAGCCGTCAGAGAGCCATGAGCAGCCAGAGCCGTCAGAGAGCCATGAGCAGCCAGAGCCGTCAGAGAGCCATGAGCAGCCAGAGCCGTCAGAGAGCCATGAGCAGCCAGAGCCGTCAGAGAGCCATGAGCAGCCAGAGCCGTCAGAGCGCCATGAGCGTCGAGAGCCGTCAGCCTGCCATGAGCGTCGAGAGCCGTCAGCCTGCCATGAGCGTCGAGAGCCGTCAGCCTGCCATGAGCGTCGAGAGCCGTCAGCCTGCCATGAGCGTCGAGAGCCGTCAGCCAGCCATGAGCGTCGAGAGCCGTCAGCCAGCCATGAGCGTCGAGAGCCGTCAGCCAGCCATGAGCGTCGAGAGCCGTCAGTCAGCCATGAGCGTCGAGAGCCGTCAGCCAGCCATGAGCGTCGAGATTCGTCAGTCAGCCATGAGCTGCCCTTCAGCCTGAAACGGCTAGATACCCAGAACTGCCCATCAGTCCAGAGCTGTCTCTCTGTCCGGAGCTGCCTTTCAGTCCGGAGTTGCCCCTCTATCCTGATCTCCCTCTCTATCTTAATCTACCTCTATATTCTTATCTATCCCTCTGTCTTGATTTATCTCTCTGTCCCGGTGCTGTCCTTATTGGTGATGTTATTAAGAGGATTTTGTGGGGGTAAAAAGAGGGTGGACATTCTTAGAGGGAGGAAGCTAGGATGGATTATGGTGGGGTGGGGACCTCGCCCGGAGCCTGAGCCACCACCGTGGTTAGATGCCCACCCAGACCCTCCCCTAGACTTTGTGCTGGTGCGTCCGGAGTTCGCACCTTGTGGGGGGGGTAATGTCACGTTCCTGACCTATTTATGTTAGTTGTTATGTGTGTTAGTTGGTCAGGACGTGAGGTTGGGTGGGCATTCTATGTTTTCTGTTTCTGTGTTGGTTTTGGGTTGCCTGGTATGGCTCTTAATTAGAGGCAGGTGTTTGGCGTTCCTCTAATTAAGAGTCATATTTAGGTAGGCGTTGTCACAGTGTTCGTTGTGGGTGATTGTCTTCCGTGTTTGTGTATGTCGTTGCGCCACACGGGACTGGTTTCGGTTTGTTTGTTAAGTGTCGTTTATGTGTAGGCTTTTTCCCTGTTCGTGCGTTCTCGTGTGTTATGTGAGTCCGTCGTTCAGATCTGTTCTACACCGTTTATTTGTTTTGTTAGTGTATAGTCAAGTTCGTGTTTTTTCCGTCTTGTCATTAAATTCATTATGTATTCAAACTCCACTGCGCCTTGGTTCAATCCCTGCTCCTCTTCGGATGAAGAAGAGGAGGACAGCCGTTACAGGTGTCTTGGACTTGTGATTTAATGATATTTAGATAATACTATTTAATTGTGACGCTATGCTAGCGATGCTAATCAGTGTGGGGGGGGGGGGGGGGGGGGGGGGGGGGGTAGTGCTCCCGGATCCGGGGTAGAGGCTCGTTAGAGGTTAAGTTATCTTCAGAAAAATTTACCTATCTAGGAATTGTAGTTACCAAACAATACTCCTTACTATTTAAAGAGAATTTTCCCTCTCTGATGCAAAAACTCAAGACAAACATACAATTTTGGAGAACTCTCCCAATTTCTCTGCACGGAAGAATTAATGCCATTAAAATGGTCTTCCTCCCACAACTGCTCTACCTATACCAGAACATCCCAGTATTCATACCTAAGTCATTTCATAAACAACTGGACTCAATTATCAATCCTTTCATCTGGGATTATAAAACACACAGGATAGGTAAAAAACACCCCTGCAAATCCAAGATGGAAGGAGGATTGTCTCTCCCAAATTGTATATTTTATTATTGGGCCGCTAACCTCCGCGCTGTTACGTTTTTGCTGGATGACGCACGTCCGTCACCCAGCTGGCTTAGTATGGAGCGGGAGGAGTGTCACCCCTTCTCTATTGGTGCTGTGATTTTGTCGCCTGTCAATATGGAGAGGTCACTTTATCGTAACAATCCTATTATACATAGCACAGTCCGAATCTGGAAGCAAATTAAAACCCACTTTGAGCTTAGACCAATGTCATTCATGCTCCCTGTTGCCAGGAACCCCTCCTTTGCCCCCTCTAACCTTGATAACACCTTTGAGTAATGGGGAGAGCTGGGGATAAGTACCATAGGGGATTTATATATAGAAGGGACCTTTGCTTCCTTTGAGTTGCTGAGGGAAACTTATAATCTTCCCAGAAGTAACTTTTTCAGATACCTACAAATCAGAGACTATGTTAGGAAACACCTCCCAACATTTGGGAACGCTAAGCCTTCCATGTTTGACGGATGCATAAAAACATCTCCCACCTCAGACAAACTGATATCTCGTTTATATGATGCTTTTCAATCGGTTAGCACACCTTCTACAGATGCCATTAAGGCAAAATGGGAGGAAGAACTAAGGACTGACATTTCGGTGGCAGACTGGGAAGATAGCTTGGAGTATATCCACACCTGCTCCATTAACTCCAGACATCGTCTCATACAATTCAAGGTATTACACAGATTACACTATTCCAAAACCAAACTGCATAGGATATTTCCTGATACATCCCCTATGTGTGATAAATGTCAGGCTGCACAGGGTACACTACTCCACTGCTTTGCCCTATGCTCTAGCTTGTATGGTTACTGGTGTGGAATTTTTAGGATCCTCTCTGAAGTTCTGGAGACTTCAATTGACCCAGACCCGCTTCTGATAATCCTGGGAGTGTTTGATTCCCTAAACGGATTAACCAACCCTCAAAAACAACTCATCTCTTACAGTCTCATTTCGGGAAAAAAACTAATCTTGTTGTTTTGGAAAAAGAAGGAAGCGCCCACTACCAAATTATGGCTCAGCGAATTGGCAAACACTGTACACTTAGAAAGGATTAGATATATTCTGAACAATAAATTATCAACATTTGATCAAATCTGGCAGCCTTACCTCTCTTACTTGGACCATTCGGCGCTGTGAATTGTACTTTTTAATGCACTCTCAATTGTAATATTTTAATCCACCTTTGGGCAACATGTGCTGGCACCGCCACCCGAGCAGTCGAGAGGGGAATAAGGGGAAGGGATAAAGGGGGGGAAGAAGTGGGGGAGGGATAAAGGGGGGGAATAAGTGGGGGGGTGACATCTACCCTCTTTCTTTCTACCTGTCCTTGTTCTGTATCTTGTTTTGTAATATTTATTTTGTACCCAGAACTCTGGGTCTTTTTGTTTCTGTCTGCTCTTTTATGTTTAGTTAAAAATTGTATACCTGCCTTTTATACCTATACACCATTCCTGTGTGTGTTCAATAAAAAATACTTGAACGAAAATAAGAATTTGTTCTTAACTGACTTGCCTAGTTAAATAAAGGTAAAAAATGAGGTTGAAGGAATTGTCCGTAGAGCTTTGAGATGTTTTTCAGCGGCAGGGACTGGGAGACTAGTCAGGATTGAGGGAAAGATGAGTGGAGCAAAGTACAGAGAGGTCCTTAATGAAAACCTTGCTCCAGAGTGCTCAGACTGGGGTGAAGGTTCACCTTCCAGCAGGACACCGACCCTAAGCACACAGCCAAGACAACGCAGGAGTGGCTTTGGGACAAGTCTCTGAATCTCCTTGAGTGGCCCAGCCAGAGCCCGGACTTGAACCCAATCGAACATCTCTGGAGAGACCTGAAAATAGCTGTGCAGCGACGCTCCCCATCCAACCTGACAGAGCTTGAGATTATCTGCAGAGAAGAATAGGAGAAACTCCCCAAATACAGTTGTGTCAAGCTTGTAGCGTCATACCCAAGAAGACTGAAGGCTGTAATCGGTGGCAAAGGTGCTTCAACGAAGTACTAAGGGTCTAAATACTTAAGTAAATGTAATATTTATTCAAATTGCTAGAATTTCTATGAGCCTGTTTTTGCTTTGTCATTATGGGCTACTGTCTGTAGATTAATGAGGGGGGGAAAGGATTTAATCCATTTTAAAATAAATCTGTAACGTAACAAAATGTGGAAAAAGTGAAGCGGTCTGAGTACTTTCTATTTATATTATTTTCCCCTAACCCTACCATCTTCCCATAATTGGAGTATACTAATGGACAAGAACTCTTAGGCTTTTACTTCCAGCTTATACATTCTATTTTGGGGTTCTAGTTTGAAATACTTGCTATACTAGAAGTTAATGATTACATGTATGAGGAATGTATATTGTGGGGTCACTGATCAGGTTGGATAGCTGTGGATTAGTGGGGAATGTGGGCTGAGGTAGGTCAGGTACAGAGAAGGAACAGTTATATTACACACATCACTTAACTTCCTGACTAGCAACAACGATGTATTGGCTGTCGAAATGTGAAGGGAGGAGACATCTGCCTAATAGTAGAGTATAAATACTTGTGCTGGTGACAGAGTTCCTCTGTTCAGTGTCTGTGTTCTTTTGCCCATCTTAATCTTTTCATTTTATTGACCAGTCTGAGATACGTCTTTTTCTTTGCAACTCTGCCTAGAAGGCCAACATCCTGGAGTTGCCTTTTCAATGTTGACATTGAGACTGGTGTTTTGCGGGTACTATTTAATGAAGCTTCCAGTTGAGGACTTGTGAGGCGTCTGTTTCTCAAAGTAGACACTCTAATGTACTTGTCCTCTTGCTCAGTTGTGCACTGGGGCCTCCCACTCCAGTTTGCCTCTGTACGCCTATGTAGGTATTCCATTAAAAATCTGTCGTTTCCAGCTACAATAGTCATTTACAACATTAACAATGTCTACACTGTATTTCTGATATATGCTATGTTATTTTAATGGACAAAAATGTTGCTTTTCTTTCAAAAACAAGGACATTTCTAAGTGACCCCAAACTTTTGAATGGTAGCTTATATACTTAAGATCAAGAACGATCTCTCACACACACACAGACAAATTATATTCACTGATGCTACAGACATTAGTTTTATAGGATTAAGGATGATATTTTACATCCTAGATATTAGTGGGCACCAATATCGCTATTTCAAAATGTTTTTGATATCTTTCAATATCGATGAGCGAGGCATATCGTGATATTTCATTTCTCTGACCTCTATATATCATTGGTAATTCAAACATACAATTATATGTATTTGCTACAATTCCCCATTCAGACTGTTGTTTAAAAAAAAAACTAGCACTCAAGCAAAACAACACTAAGCATACAAGCATGTTACAATCAATACAATTACTTCTCAATATGTAAATTTTAGGCACCGATTTCGCTATTTAAATTTGTTGTTGATATTTTTTTCATATCGATATGAGCAAGGCTTATTCTGATATCAGTTTATCATTTCTTTTAAACGACACTATATATTTCATAACTGTTCCTGTAGGCACAAATCTCTCTCACAAACCTTCATGAAGGCTCTCAACTTATGGTTGATGGGCTCTTCATTGTATTCACACTGGTAAGCCTCCAGAGAATTCACACCTGTCCCAATAGGGAGTCAACAAGCAGTTGTCCGGACTTCACAAAGTCTTCAAGTTAGTTTTCTTTTTCAATCAATTTGTTGCAATTTTCACAAGTATGTGGTACGTTTTCAGAAGAGATCATCAAAATGGATCATGTTTCAAAACTGCTTTTCAAAATGCAATGTTCACTTTACTTTTGATTTTCTTGTTGTCACGCTCATCTTCCTCCTCTTCTGAGAAGGAGTAGTTGGAAGTGTGGTAAGTGTTCATCTTGATATTTATTTCAATAGAGAACACTAAACGATCTATACAAAAATAACAAACAACGAACGTGAAGCTAACGAATAAAAGTGCTGATACAAAACAATACACATAGACAATCACCCACAACCCACAATGACAAAACAGACTACCTAAATATGGTTCCCAATCAGAGACAACGACTAACACCTGCCTCTGATTGAGAACCATATCAGGCCAAACACAGAAACAGACAAACTAGACATACAACATAGAATGCCCACTCAGATCACACCCTGACCAAACAAAACATATAAACATACAAAGCAAACTATGGTCAGGGCGTGACACTTGTCATGTTAACAGTACAATTAACTATCACTTAATCAAACTACTCAAAACTGATAACAACTGAACCATAATGATGTAGTGCCTAGTTATCGTGCATAGTTTGATAACTGAAGAACACTACATTTCTATATTTTATAATCCCTAAATGTATCAAAATAACACCAATATATGTTTACATTTTACAATTACATTTTAGTCGCTCTTATCCAGAGCGACTAACAGAAGCAATTAGGTTAAAGTGCCTTGCTCAAGGGAACCAAATCATGTATGTCTGTGGCTGAATTATCATTCTCCATCGGTGCTTCAGTAGGACAAAGTGCTTCAGTAGGACAAAGTGCTTCAATAGGACAAAGTGCTCCAGTAGGACAAAGTGCTCCAGTAGGACAAAGTGCTTCAGTAGGACAAGGTGCTCCAGTAGGACAAAGTGTAAAAAGTCACTCTATGTGTTACCGTTTGGGATTATAGTGTAGTGTACAATGCACTGCTGAAATACCTGGGTTATATATAATAATGATCTGAATTTCAATGATACACTGTAAGCAGAGAAACAGGCGATACTGTATCAGTTGACAAGTCACAAAAAAACAAAGGTGATCTTTTACAGTGTTGCATGGGGGGGGAAGTAGCCAACTGTTTTACAATACCCCTATTTCTGATGATTTGTCCAACATATATACTTTATAAGGATAATATAACTAAAACATTTCTCAACATGCTCACAACCTGCCATTGGATACAAATTATTGAAAAGAACTTGTGCATGTCAAGTTATAGTCAAATACTGTATGAACAATTATATTTACCACCTATTATTCTTTCTATTCAGCACTTCAGAAAGAACAGTTTTGAAATGTGTATCTTGTGTTATTACTATTGAATGAAATGGTAGTTAAAAATACTAAATGGTGAGCCTATCATTCATTATCTCATATACTGTATTTGATGGATTTTCCATATCTATCCCCATCACAAGTAAATCTTAAGGTCCGCACAAATATAATACAACTATCTAGTTGGTGTTTTTTCAGACACTTTACCACACTGCTGAATGTCCTATTTACTGTTGAACAATCCTTCAGACAAAACACAACAAGTATAATACAATCTGTATTAACAGTACTACATACAGATAACAGGCATGGTCACTTTTCTGAAAGATTTAGCTGTTGCTGATTTGATTATATTTATTAGTGTTTTTCATAATCATTAAGTCTCAGTGTATATATCGATTTTCTTTTACAGTTCCATAAAACTAAAAGATTTGTTTAAAGCATGCTTTCATGTCTTTTTTTACTCATTCAAGGGTCGAATAAAGGGTAGAGATCCATTTTTATGGAATGGTCTGCCTACCCATGTGAGAGACGCAGACTCGGTCTCAACCCTTAAGTCTTTACTGAAGATCTCTTCAGTAGGTCATATGATTGAGTGTAGTCTGGCCCAGGAGTGTGAAGGTGAACGGAAAAGCTCTGGAGCAACGAACCGCCCTTGCTGTCTCTGCCTGGCCTGTTCCCTTCTCTCCACTGGGATTCCCTGCCTCTAACCCTATTACAGGGGCTGAGTCACTGGCTTACTGGTGCTCTTTCATGCCGTCCCTAGGAGGGGTGCGTCACTTGAGTGGGTTGAGTCACTGACGTGGTCTTCCTGTATGGGTTGGCACCCCCCCCCCCCCCCCTCTTTGTGGGCTATACAGGATTGTCTCAGGATGGTAAGTTGGTGGTTGAAGATATCCGTCGAGCGGTGTGGGGGCTGTGCTTTGGCAAAGTGGGTGGGGTTATATCCTGCCTGTTTGGCCCTGTCCGGGGGTATCATCGGATGGGACAGTGTCTCCTGACCCCTCCTGTCTCAGCCTCCAGTATTTATGCTGCAATAGTTTATGTGTTGGGCGGCTAGGGTCAGTCTGTTATATCTGGAGTCTTATCCGGTGTCCTGTGTGAATTTAAGTATGCTCTCTCTAATTCTCTCTTTCTCTCTTTCTTTCTCTCTCTCAGAGGACCTGAGCCCTAGGACCATGCCTCAGGACTACCTGGCATGATGACTCCTTGCTGTCCCCAGTCCACCTGGCCGTGCTGCTGCTCCAGTTTCAACTGTTCTGCCTGCGGCTATGGAACCCTGACCTGTTTACCGGACATGCTACCTGTCCCAGACCTGCTGTTTTAAACTCTCTAGAGACAGCAGGAGCGGTAGAGATACTCTCAATGATCGGCTATGAAAAGCCAACTGACATTTACTCCTGAGGTGCTGACTTGTTGCACCCTCGACAACTACTGTGATTATTATTATTTGACCATGCTGGTCATTTATAAACATTTGAACATCTTGGCCATGTTCTATTATAATCTCCACCTGGCACAGCCAGAAGAGGACTGGCCATCCCTCATAGCCTGGTTCCTCTCTAGGTTTCTTCCTAGGTTTTGACCTTTCTAGGGAGTTTTTCCTAGCCACCGTGCTTCTACACCTGCATTGCTTGCTGTTTGGGGTTTTAGGCTGGGTTTCTGTACAAGACTTTGATATATCAGCTGATGTAAGAAGGGCTATATAAATACATGTGATTTGATTTGAATTTGATTTGAATTTCAATAAGAAGTAATTTAATTGTGTGGCATTACTTAACAATTGAAGCAGTTCCTAATCTACTGAAACTTCATAATGGCCAAGTTGTTTTATATAAACATTCGAACATACCCCTCGAGTGTCTTAATACTAAAGGTTTTCCATACCATATCTTGGCAATCATTTTGACCCAACCTTGGTTTTTGATGGGTATGACATGACAATATATAATGATACTACTGTAGAATACAATGATACTACAGTAGAATATAATGATACTACTGTACCAAAACATCCATGAAGTCACGGATTTAGGTATAGGCGACATGGGCAGCCGCCCAGTGCGGCATCTTGCCGGGAGCGGCATGGGCGCCCAAACCAGAATATTTGGAATGGTGACATTTGCACGATCGGTTTTCTATCGCTCATTTGCACGTCACGTCAATGATATCATGTCACCGTGTGGGACTGTGGGTCAATTAACCTTGTCGGAGTGGGCGCCCTGATTCAAGTTGGTGAGCTAGGCAGGCTATTGCCTGGGAAGGTCTCCCACTCAGAAGTACGAGATGGAAGCCCAATAGCACACCTCTAACTTTCTACAGTACTAATGCAATTCGTAAAATCAGTCACACTTCGAAATGCTACCAAGTAAACCACAATTCATTCATAATACTGTGAATACATAGTTTCACAGACATATTGTTGCATTGTTTTCTGGTTTGTGCGAAATCGTTAAGAATAATACAAAACCTGGCTGCACACCACCAAGGGGAATTGGTTTAGTCTTGACTCTTGGTTGACAGTGTTGGGGGATGGGGGATGTATTGATGCTCCAGTGCCAAATCAACACAAATTTGTTTCTATTTGTCTTTGTTATTTTTTTTTTATATTTATGAGTCAAATTTTTGTATATATTTTTATATTTAAACAGTTCTAAATGTTATGAATATTTTATTTGTGTTGTTCCAAATGTCTGAATAAAAATGACAGTTAGTGCAGAATGGCGCTGAAGGAGGGGTTCGCCCAGGGAGCCATACAAGCTAGAACCGCCACTGCATCCATGGCATTTTATCCACCCTCAGGTTCTTCAAACCACTGCACTCCAAACGGGCACAAAACTAAAAAGTAAGATTTTGTGTAAAGGATCTGCACTCAAAAATGTAATCCCCTCTCACAATGGACATTACATAATACTGATCAAATACTTCTGCGGAACGCTTTTCTTGTCGAACTTGTAAAGGCAACTTTCTATATTTCATATATGCGTTCAGCTTATTTTATTTCTACGTTGAGCATGAGGCATGAAATTGGAAAAAAGACTGTACTTTAATAGAATAGCCATGCTATGCATCCTCGCACCTTAGCCAAGAGCTTTCAGATTAAAAAATGAATTCCTGTCAAAAATTGTGTTATTCCTTTAAAACACGATAAACTCAAACTATGGGACAATGAAGTTAAAATGGAGCTACAATTCATTTCATGTTTAATGTTAATTTTAAGGCAGCAATTTTAGGGCAAGTCAGTGTGTTTGCTAAATGAGTGCTTTGGCAGGCTCAAAAGGATACCGGGCCCACATTCACAAAGCGTCACAGAGTAGGAGTGCTGATCTAGGATCAGGTCCCCCCGTCCATGTAATCTTATTCATTATGATCTGAAAGGGAAAACTGATCCTAGATCAGCACTCCTACTCTGAGACACTGATCTCTCGGGAAATCAAAAGATTGGACCTGATGAAAGAGCCTGACATCAAACAATTTTGTTCAATCTTTCATGTACATATAATGTGACAATACATCCAATTTATACTGAGGATGTTCAGGATGTTCTGATTGATATACTATTTCTTGTGTATTTTTGCAGAAATGACACCATTGAAAGATGGCAACCATATGATTGTATCATCCCATCATCTCTCTCTCCCTCCATCCCCTCTATTGACACAAGTCTCTCTGCTCTCCAGTTGCCTAGATATCCTGTGCCATAAAGCACTTTGTCCACTGATTTTTTTTAAAAGTCCGCCTTCATCATCAATGCTCAGACTGCCCAAAGTCAAAAGGAGGACAGTCTCAAGGTAATCTAATATATTGAAAAAGTGCAACAGCATCAACATTTGACAGCAGGGAGGTCATTGAGTTCAGATATTATACTCTTTCACCCTATTACCTGTTCCATGCTATGAACTGGGTCTCACATCTTGTTAAATGGCCCATCGTTGTTGCTTACTGACCCACTCATTTACAAACTCATTGTTTAAACCTCAGAACCATCTGGACGATGGAATCACCTGTATAAATTATAAATAAATACACTACATCACCAAAAGTATGTGAACACCTGCCTGTCGAACATCTCATTCCAAAATCATGGGCATTAATATGGAGTGGATTCCCCCTTTGCTTCTATAACAGCCTCTACTCTTCTCTAAAGGCTTTCCACTAGACGTTGGAACATTGCTGCGGGAGCTTGCTTCCATTCAGTCACAAGAGCATTAGTGAGATTGGGCACTGATGTTGGCCGATTAGGCCTGGCTCGCAGTCAGCGTTCAAATGAATCCCAAAGGTGTTTGATGGAGTTGAGGTCAGGGCTCTGTGCAGGCCAGTCAAGTTCTTCCACACCGATCTCGACAAACCATTTCTGTATGGATCTCGCTTTGTGCATCGAGGTATTGTCATGCTGAAACAGGAAATGATCTTCACCAAACTGTTGCCAAAAAGTTGAAAGCACAGAACCATCTAGAATGTCATTGTTTGCTGTAGTGTTAAGATTTCCCTTCACTGGAACTTAGGGGCTTTGCCCGAACCATGAAAAACAACCCCAGACCAATATTCCTCCTCCACCAAATTTTACAGTTGGAGCAAATCTATTGGGGTAGCGTTTTCCTGTCGTCCGCCAAACCCAGATTCGTCTGTCGGACTGCCAGGTGGTGAATGCGTTTCCACCGCTACAGAGTCCAATGGCAGCGAGCTTTACACCACTCCAGCCGACGCTTGGCATTGTGCATGGTGATCTTAGGTAAGTACACTACATTAACAAAAATATGTGGACACCTCGTCATCGGACATCTCATGGTCCTCCCTTTGCTGCTATAACAGCCTCCACTCTTCTGGGAAGGATTTCCACTAGATTTAGGAACATTGCTGTGGGGACTTGCTTCCAATTAGCCACAAAAGCATTGGGGACTAAAGGGCCTAGCCCGAACCATGAAAAACAGCTCCAGACCATTATTTGGAAAACCGTTTCATGAAGCTCCCGACGAACAGTTCTTGTGCTGACGTTGCTTCAAGAGGCAGTTTGGAACTCGGTAGTCAGTGTTGCAACCGAGGACAGATGATATTTACGCGCTGTGCTTCAGCACTCGGCGGTCCAGTTCTTTGAGCTTGTGTGGCCTACCGCTTCATGGCTGAACCATTGTTGTCCCTAAACGTTTCCTCTTCACAATAACAGCACTTACAGTTGACCAGGGCAGCTCTAGCAGAGCAGAAATTTGATGATCTGACTTGTTGGAAAGGTGACATCCTATGACGGTGCCACGTTGAAAGTCACTGAGCTCTTCAGTAAGGCCCTTCTACTGCCAATGTTTGTCTATTGAGATTGCATGGCTGTGTGCTCGAATTTTATACACCTTGAGTAACAGGTGTGGCTGAAATAGCCAAATCCACAATTTTGAAGGGGTGTCCATATACTTTTGTATATATAGTGTACATGACTTCATACTGAACAAAAATATAAGCGCAAAAACTATTTCAAATATTTTTCTGAGTTACAGTTCATGTAAGGGAATCAGTCAATTTAAATAAATGTATTTGGCTTTAATCTATGGATTTCACATGACTGGACGGGGCGCAGCCATGGGTGGTCCTGGGAAGGCATAGGCCCACCCACTTGGAAGCCAGGCCCAGCCAAGCAGAATGAGTTTGAGTTTTTCGCCACAAAAGGGTATTATTACAGACAGAAATACACCTCCTCCAAAATTCAAGAGAAATACGTTTTTTTGTGCCTGAAAAGAAATTCTGGGATCTTTTATTTCAACTCATGAAACATGGGACCAGCACTTTACATGTTGCATTTATATTTTTGTATGGTATATTTAACATAATACAATTTTTTCATACATTCCTTGACAATAATAATAATATCAATACATTTGCAAAACCTTAAAAAAACATGTTTTCACTTAGTCATTATTGGGTAGTGTGTGTAGATAGGTAAGAAAAAATATTCAGGCTGTAACGCAACAAAATGTGGAATAAGTCAAGGGGTATGAATACTTTCTGAAGGCACCACATTAAGCCTTTTGACAGTTACTGATATGAAATGAAAACAGACTGCACCTGGTAAACAACATATCCAATGAATATGACTAGAGGCATGGATTTCTTGGGATGACACCGCAACCAATTTGTTTTGTTGGAAGTTGTCAAAACTGATGGGTTTTGGGGGCGGTTATTGTTGAAACAGGAAATTTAAGTTTCATGTTTTTATCTTAATGAAGCGATGGTCTGAAAAAAGTTTAGCAGATAAATCCTTTATTGTCCCCAAGGGGAAGGTTGCCTTGGAGACACATGATTGCTTTAATACTGCACTATTTCCTTAGTTTATGTAACCTAAGACCTTGATGCAATAACAAGAAAATAACAGACTTCCCACCTAGAGTGAGTGGCTGTTATTTTCTGCAATATGTGACATCAACAGTAAGTGTTTCCTCCTCACCACAGGTAATGGCATTCCTCCTCACCACAGGTAATGGCATTCCTCCTCACCACAGGTAATGGCATTCCTACTCACCACAGGTAATGGCATTCCTCCTCACCACAGGTAATGGCATTACTCCTCACCATAGATAATGGCCCACAAAGTGGAGAATGTTCCCTCTTGAAATTAGTTTCCTTCGATAAAACTTCACAGTGGGCAAAATCAAGAGTTTCTTGAAGGTAATTTGTGGAGAGTCTTTCCATTAGACAGAGCTTAAAGTATTAGATGAGTCTGGGAGAAGATTTAAGTTAATTATTTATTTATTTTCTCTGTAATACTATTAGCCACCTATCAATTTTATGTAGTTGGCTTTAGCTAGCCCAGATAAGTTCCAATTCTCCCATTCTCCCAACTTCATAACTCGCTACTAAAAATACATTTCAGGCTATCAATCAAGTTAGTGTCGCTGGCTTGTCTAACTAACTTAGCTGGCATGCCTGCTGGCAAGGTTGGTAGACTTTAGAAAAGCAATCAATAACGTAATGTTATGAATAAGACTCACATTCCTTTCAATCTTTTACCCAGATTTGAGCAGAGATGCAGAGATGCATATTTACAGACAGCTCAAGAGGTATGCTTAGATATGCAGAAAAATAAACATACTTTTTACATTTAATTAAGAATAATGATTATGGCTCTAGATTTCCAGGTGTTGCACAATTCTCCAACTTCAGGACGGGGGGCCTAGCCCCTTTCTAGACCACCCCCCAGCCATCCTCACGTACTTTGTGCCCCCTCAGATTTCGGGTGTGCATGATGTTCTTGGGTCCGTCTGTGACTTGATTCCTTCTTTTGATGGCCAAAGATGTTATAGATCACACTATTCCTTAATTTCTTCCAAATCTAGTTCATACTGTATATGTATTTTATGGCCAGAGGCTGGGCAAACGTACGCCAGGATACTTCTCCACTTTGGAGAAGAGAAGCTCTTTGAAGATCAGTTCACCTATTCCACTTGCAGAATGCAGAGAGCTTTCTGAGATCTTAGCATATTTTCAAGTTGTCTTATCCACCTCCAGAAGAGCCATACATCCCCAAACCTCCCAGTTTTCAGATGAAGTTTGAAAGAGAGTTTGAAAGAAACAGCTCAAATCAACCTACATAATTTGCCATTTACAGTTGAAGTCGGAAGAATACATAAACTTAGGTTGGAGTCATTAAAACTCATTTTTAAACCACTTCACACATTTCTTGTTAACAAACTATAGTTTTGGCAAGTTGGTTAGGACATCTACTTTACGCATGACACAAGTAATTTTTCCAACAATTGTTTACAGACAGATTTCTTAACTTATAATTCATTGTATCACAATTCCAGTGGGTCAGAAGTTTTGATACACTAAATTGACTGTGCTTTTAAACATGATGTATTGGCTTTAGAAGCTTCTGATAGGCTAATTGACATAACTTGAGTCAATTGGAGGTGTAGCTGCGGATGTATTTCAAGGCCTACAAACTCGGTGCCTCTTTGCTTGACATCATGGAAAAATCAAAAGAAATCAGCCAAGACCTCAGAAAAAAAATTGTACACCTCCACAAGTCTGGTTCATCTTTGGGAGCAATTTCCAAATGCCTGAAGGTACCACATTCATCTGTACAAACAATAGTACGCAAGTATAAACACCATGGGACCACGCAGTCGTCATACCGCTCAGGAAGGAGACGTGTTAGGTTTCCTAGAGATGAACGTACTTTGGTGCGAAAAGTGCAAATCAATCCCAGAACAACAGCAAAGGACCTTGTGAAGATGCTGGAGGAAACAGGTACAAAAGTATCTATATCCATAGTAAAACGAGTCCTATATCGGCATAACCTGAAAGGCCGCTCAGCAAGGAAGAAGCCACTGCTCGAAAACCGCTATAAAAAAGCCAGACAACGGTTTGAAACTGCACATGGGGACAAAGATCGTACTTTTTGGATTAATGTCCTCTGGTCTGATGAAACAAAAACAGAACTTTTTGGCCATAATGACCATCAATATGTTTGGAGGAAAAAGGCGGAGGCTTGCAAGCCCGAAGAACACCAGCCCAACCGTGAAGCACGGGGGTGGCAGCATCATGCTGTGGGGGTGCTTTGCTGCAGGAGGGACTGGTGCACTTCACAAAATAGATGGCATCATGAGGATGGAAATTATGTGGATATATTGAAGCAACATCTCAAGACATCAGTCAGGAAGTTAAGTTGGTCGCAAATGGGTGTTCCAAATGAACAATGACCCCAAGCATACTTCCAAAGTTGTGGCAAAATGGCTTAAGGACAACAAAGTCAAGGTATTGGAGTGGACATCATAAAGCCCTGACCTCAATCGAAAATTTGTGGGCAGAACTGAAAAAGCGTGTGCGAGCAAGGAGGCCTACAAACCTGACTCAGTTACACCAGCACTGTCAGGAGGAATGGGACAAAATTCACCCAACTTATTGTAGGAAGCTTGTGGAAGGCTACAAGAAACGTTTGACCCAAGTTAAACTATTTAAAGGCAATGCTACCAAATACGAATTGAGTGTATGTAAACTTACAACCCACTGGTAATGTGATGAAAGAAATAAAAGCTGAAATCAATCATTCTCTCTGCTATTATTCTGACATTTCACATTCTTAATATACAGTGGTGACCCTAACTGACCTAAGACGGATTTTTTCCTAGGATTAAATGTCAGGAATTGTGAAAAACTGAGTTGAAATGTATTTGGCTAAGGTGTATATAAACTTCCGACTTCAACTGTATTTAATAATAGTACAACCTCAATTCCCAGCCAGCTAGGCACATGATTCCTATTAAAGTCAACTTAGTAATTGGAACACATTTCATTTCAAACGAGCCCAATGAGCCCAACTCTTGACACTCTTGAAATTATACAGTAGTGAACAGTTCTGTTTTTTTTTACTGGAAATCTAGTAAGCGAGTAATCTCTCCCTCTGTATGGGAAGTCCAAACAAACACTGGCTAATGAATGTATTCTGTGTAATGCCTTGCCATTCCAATGGCAACTCATTAGAGTACTGCCTGATGAGCCAGCCTCTCTGGAGCCATGGTCACATATGATTGCATCATGGCTGGTCTGCATTCCTAAGAGACCTTGATCTCTCCATCTCAGGACCTCTTCCAATGCATGCTGGGCTGCAGTTAGCTATTAGGCAGTTTGGCTGATACCCTTCAGATGCACTCTCAAATCATGCATTGAAGTCAGTGGGGGATATTTGTGTGAAATTGGAGTTTGGATTCATATATCCTGTTTAGATTGGTCCCTTGTGACCAACAAATGTTGGATATCATCGACAGCTTTACTTCAAGTATTTCTATGGAGAAAGATGTCTGGTGTAAGGACTTGTGGTGGTATTTTATAGTCAAGTATTTCCAATAGTAAGAATTCAAGCATCGTACATAATTTCCTGTACATAACATTTCAACATTTCAACATTTCATTGAATATCTTATTGAAATACTGTATGGCTACTGACAACAAACATGCGGATTGTTATTGCTTCTAGGGATTCCTGTGATTTATGTATATAATGATATCAATTCATTCAGCAAGTACTTCCAGGATATTTATGACTCATACATGCCATTTTCTCTTTTCAATTGTTGATGATTTACATCAAATTATGAACATGAAATGATTTACATGGATTGGCTTTGAGTAAGTTCCAACTTGAGGCAAATCTCTAAACTCTCCTCATAGCAGATTAGTTTTGTCCTTATCTCTCGCGGTCGACACACTAATCGAGCATCTGACCAAATTGAGCAAGATTTTTGTTCCACGTTTTCTCCCTATACCAGGGATGGGCAACTGCCAGATGCGGCCCGCGGACCCCCTTTTTGTAAGCCTGCAGACCAATTTCACGAAAATAAAATATATACAAATAAAATATACTGAACAAAAATACAGTATAAACACATCATGTAAAGTGTTGGTTCCATGTTTCTTGAGCTGAAATAAAAGATTCCAGAAATGTTCCATACGAACAAAAAGGCCACTGAAATGTGCAGTTTTTTCACACAACACAATGCCACAGATGTCTCAAGTTTAGAGGGAGCGTACAACTGGCATGCTAAGAGAATTTGGCGGTAAGTCCAACCGGCCTCACAAACGCAGACCACGTGTAACCATGCCAGCCCAAGACTTCTTCACCTGCAGGATCATCTGAGACCAGCCAGCCAGACAGCTGATGAAACTGAGGATTATTTCTGTCTTTAATAAAGCACTTTTGTGGGGAAAATCTCATTCTTATCGGCTGGGCCTGGCTCCCCAGTGGGTGGCCATATGCCCTTCCCTGCCCAGTCATGTGAAATCCATAGATTAGGGCGAAATGAATTTATTACAATTGACTGATTTCCTTATATGAACTGTAACTCAGTAATATCGAATAAATGTTGGATGTTGTGTTTATATTTTTGTTCAGTATATACAGTACCAGTCAAAAGTTTGGACACAACTACTCATTCAAAGGGTTTTTCTTTATTTTGACTATTTCCTACATTGTAGAACAATAGTGAATACATCAAAACTATGAAACAACACATATGGAATCATGTAGTAATCCAAAAAGTGTTAAACAAATCAAAATGCATTTCAGATTCTTAAAATCAGCCACCCTTTGCCTTGATGACAGCTTCAACTGGCTTCATCAGGTAGTCACCTGGAATGCATTTCAATTAACTGGAATTTCTTTCCTTCTTATTGCGTTTGAGCCAATTAGTTGTGTTGTGACAAGGTAGGGGTGATACACAGAAGATAGCCCTATTTGGTAAAAGACCAAGTCCATATTATGTCAAGAACAGCTCAAATAAGCAAAGAAAAATGACATGAAGGTCAGTCAATCCGGAAAATTTCAAGAACTTTGAAAGTTTCTTCAAGTGCACTTGTAAAAACCATCAAACATTATGATGAAACTGGCTCTCACGAGGACCGCCGCAAGAAAAGAAGACCCAGAGTTACCTCTGCTGCAGAGGATAAGTTGAATAGACTTAACTGCAGCTAAGATTGCAGCTCAAATAAATGCTTCACCGAGTTCAAGTAACAGACACATCAATATCAACTGTTCAGAGGAGACTGCGTGAATCTGTCCTTGCTCTGATGACTACAAATTTGAGATTATTGGTTCCAACCGCCATGTGAGACGCAGAGTAGGTGAACGGATGATCTCTGCATATGTGGTTCCCACAGTGAAGCATGGAGGAGGAGGTGTGACGGTGCTTTGCTGGTGACACTGTCTATGATTTATTTAGAATGCAAGGCACGCTTAACCAGCATGGCTACTATAGCATTCTGCAGCGATATGCCATCCCATCTGGTTTGCGCTTAGTGGGACTGTCATTTGTTTTTCAAAAGGATAATGACATGACACATCTCCAGACTGTGTAAGGGCTATTTGACCAAGGAGGAAAGTGATGGAGTGCTGCATCAGATGACCTGGCCTCCACAATCACCCGACTTCAACCCAATTGAGATGATTTGGGATGAGTTGGACTGCAGAGTGAAGGAAAAGCAGCCAACATGTGCTCAGCATATGTGAGAACTCCTTCAAGACTGTTGGAAAATCATTCCAGGTGAAGTTGGTTGAGAGAATGCCAAGAGTGTGCAAAGTTGTCATCAAGGCAAAGGCTGACTACTTTGAAGAATCTAAAATCTTCTAAACTTCTGACTGGTACTGTATATATAATTTTGTGGGAACTCAGTTTAGGTCTCAACTTACTGTTGAGAGTTAGAATAATAAAATACAGAAGGTGCAATTTCTAAATGTGGTTGTGCATCCAAAGTCACTCAATTAGCCCAGGTCAGCCCAGAAATGTTGGTAAATTAGTCTAGTGGCCAGCTATCTAAAATTATAGTAAGCAGGGTGTGGCCCATTGATCATCTGTTATCATACTAAAAACTGCAAATATTTGCCAACCTTCACACTTTTTAGATCTGCGTAGCAAGGGCGAAATAAGGAAGGTGAACCTGAATACAAACAAGAACACTGAACCACTCAACTTGAGTTGCAACTACAATGACCCAACAGGACACATTATGCAACCGCGAAAAGACGAGGCGATAGCTTGGGGAGGATACTCTGGAATGGAGGGGCCTGTACCTCTATAAATGGGGAGAGAAGAGGTGTATTGTATTAGAAGGAGTGAAAGGGCTAGAGATTGGCTGCTGCGTGGGGACATCTATATTCCGTAATAGCCCACACTTCACATTTCCGATACACGTGTACATCTCCGTCGAAAGAGCTAGGACAGGGAGAAACACATTTACCATGGATCTGTTTGTACTCCAGCAACATGGCCATACGGGGTCCATAGGGGTGGGTAATGAGATGAAGAGAGGAGCCAATGTGCTCCAATCCACATAGTATCCTTTAAAGGAAAGCCGCCAACAGTGATGGTAGCTAGTTTTAGTACATACAGTACAGGACTGGAACAGTGATGGTAGCTAGTTATAGTACATACAGTACAGGACTGGAACAGTGATGGTAGCTAGTTATACTACATACAGTACCAGACTGGAACAGTGATGGTAGCTAGTTATAGTACATACAGTACAGGACTGGAACAGTGATGGTAGCTAGTTATAGTACATACAGTACAGGACTGGAACAGTGATGGTAGCTAGTTATACTACATACAGTACCAGACTGGAACAGTGATGGTAGCTAGTTATAGTACATGCAAGGTGAGAGTACCATGGCATGGCAACATAATGACCCCTCACCTCCAACTTCTACATCAACACACGCAGTGTATCATATTGCAGGGCCTCAGGGGGAGATATAACTTAGATGTCCCTATTCATAATAGTTGTTGACAAGACACAGTGTAGGTAGGGCTTACAGCTGTGTTCAATCAATACCCTCAACAAGGTATACCGGAGGGTGTTACCTGAAGCATTGACAAGTACATGTCCTGGCAGCACTTACAAAGCTACTGTTGGAAGTAAATATAGGGGTAGGAACAACCAATGTGTCATTTATGTGTGTGGATGTATGGATTGGCAGTGACATTAGTTACATAACACCGTATGCTACTGTCAATTCAGTTTTTAGAGTCAACGTTAGTTAGGTGGGCATGTGTTGCATTTCAATGGTTTAGCTCTATGCCAGGTGGCTTGGGGTTATACTGTACATGCATATTTAGTCCAACTGTTAGTTGTTAATCACATCATATTTCTTATTGGTAAATCATGATTATGTTCAAAGTTCTTGGAAATGAGTCCAATTAGTTATGAAGACGTCATCCCCATTTAAAACATGTCCGTTTTTTTCTCCTCACAGACAGTTTTTTCTGACAATGACCGCAGTTTATCATGGACCATAAGTAAATATTTTGGAAGGTAACTGGAATAGTACAATGACGTAAGAAAGAATAAGAAAGCAGGGACATTTCTTGAAATGACCACTCGCACTTCACCATTAATTGTATGGAAAGATGGGTTTTCTATATCAACGAGGAACATACTGTAGACTGAATATTTTATCTCACTATGATAGGTTTCCATCCAATAGGCGACAGATATTCATGAGAAAATTTGACAATATGCGCATTTTCCCACCAGTGGTGTGTTTCCACCGTCTGACTTGTTGCAGATTAAATATCGGTGTGTGATGACGTAGTGCTCACAAAATTATATTTTTCGCTTAAATGTTCATGTACCGAATAAAAATCTAAAGTTCAATGTGTTTCTATTGCATTTTCTATTGCAACTGTTGCGTTAAATAGCACTTGTGCCTACTCTGGTCTCGGCACCTGGTCTCTAGCCCAGGGGTTCTCAAACTGGCCACGGAAGTATTGCAAGGTCCGCAGCCTGATCTCAAAATATTGACATATACTATTAAAAAGAAATACATTACATTTGTATTTATTTATTTATTTATTAACTACCACAGATGTAATGCTTTTGGCCAAGGGAACCGTGGAATAAGTTTAAAGCGTAGAAAACAACACAATGTAATAATATCAGCACCTGCTGATTTGGCAAAAAAGTTGGGTTTGCTCCTTTAGCCAAATGTGAGTCGTCTTGGGGTTGTGGTTTGATGTGGGTGTTTCTTGGGTGTGTCCTTGTCACCACGAAGACGCCCATCTGTCAGAAGGCATCTGTTACCCCCACTCAATCACAAGAAAAGAAAGTTCAGTTACTACAGGCAGATGTTTGGTGAGATGCCAAAGGAAGCTTTGAATAGGTCAGTAGCGTACAGAGTAATATGACAATAATACAATTACAGAAGTGATGTACAGGGCCAGTATTCATACCCCTTGACTTATTCCATATTTTGATGTCTTACAACCTGAATTCAAAATGTAAAAATAATAATAATAACGTCTCACTCATCTAC
Organism: Salvelinus fontinalis; assembly: GCF_029448725.1. Lineage (NCBI taxonomy): Eukaryota > Metazoa > Chordata > Actinopteri > Salmoniformes > Salmonidae > Salvelinus > Salvelinus fontinalis. The sequence continues at coordinate 61,863,541 of NC_074670.1, read as the reverse complement.
ACACAATACCCCATAATGATTAAGTGAAAATAAATATCTCATTTACATAACTATTCACACCCTGAGTCAATATATTAAAATCTTTTTTTTTTTTTAAGATTACAGCTGTGAGGTTTTCTGGGCAGGTCTTTAAGAGCTTTGCACACCAGGATTGTACAAAATGTACCTGTGCTTAGCTCTATTCCGTTTAATTTTTCCCCCCAAAAAAACTCCCAGGTCCTTGCCGATGACAAGCATACCCCTAACACCACCATGCTTGAAAATATAAATATGAAGAGCAGTATTCAGTGATGTATTGGATTTGCCCCAAACAAAACATTTTGTATTCATGACATAAAGTAAAAAAAAAAAAAAAAATTAAATAGCAGATTTACTTTTTGCATGTTTTGGAATATGTTTTATTCTTTTCTTTCTGTCATTAGTATTAATATTGTGGAGTAACGACAATGTTGTTGATCCATCCTCCGTTTTCTCCTATCGCAGCCATTAAACTGTTTTAAAATCATTTGCTTCATGGTGAAATCCCTGAGCGGTTTCCTTCCTCTCCAGCAACTGAGTTAGGAAGGATGCCTGTATCTTTGTAGTGACTTGGTGTATTGATACACCATCAAAAGTGTAATTAATAAATTCACCATGCTCAAAGGGATATTCAACGTCTGCTTTTTTTCAACCCATCTACCAATAGATGTCCTTCTTTGCGAGGCATTGGAAACCTCCCTGGTCTTTGTGGTTGAATCTGTGATTAAAATGCACTGCTCAACTGAGATACTTACAGATAATTATATGGTGTGGTGTACAGAGACGAGGTAGTCATTAAAAAATAATGTTAAACACTATTATTGCACGCAGAGTGAGTCCATGCAACTTATTATGTGACTTGTTAAGCACATTTTTACTCCTGAACTTATTCAGCCATGCCATAACAAAGGGGTTGAATACTTATTGACTCAACATTTTATTTTTAATAAATGTGGAAATATTTCTAAAAACATAATTCCACTTTGACATTATGTGGTATTGTCATTATGTGGTATTGTCATTATGTGGTATTGTCATTATGTGGTATTGGTACTGACAAGAACAGAGGAGGTGTCATAAGGGTACTTGTGTCGCATGAGATGTCGCCTGACAAGCTGTGAAAATGGCAAGTGAACAGTGAATGAAATTATTTTTGGATGCCACTAAACCGTTGCAATTACATTGCTGGAGATGTTATGATACGCACCTTTGATTCTTCTGGTAGGTCCTGGCATCCGTTCATGACCTGGGGATCAGTCTGGCACCCAACTGTGCACTTTGTCTAGCAGTAAAACAGGCTCAGCCATTGGCATGATCATCCCTCAATTATGAACATAGCTTGAGAAATAAAGTAATCTCGTTTGGAAGCTAAATGTATGTTTAGGCTGACTGGCTCCAGATTGGATTAAATTCAGGCCGGTGACGCCGTTAAACTACGCAACCAACCGTGACATGTTCTGCTTTGGGCTTGTTGCTATTATTAAAACATATTTGTTTTTTTAAATTGAACCTTTATTTAACTAGGCAAGTCAGATAAGAAAAAAATATTATTTAAAATGATGGCCTACCGGGGAACAACATATGTTTACCTTGTCAGCTCGGGGATTCAATCCAGCAACCTTTCGGTTACTGGCCCAACAGTCTAACCACTATGCTACCTGCCGCCTCTGATAGTGATCTGGCTTCATCAACAATGACAGGTAGTTAGTATGCTTTTGTAGTCAGACATGAGTTCGCTTTTTCCACCATAGCTGCATCCAATGTTTATTTGTGCCCTAGACATGGGTTGCACCTCAGAGGTTATGTCTAAATTACACAAACTTATAGTGGTCATGGTGACATTGCGATGCCATCGCTAAAGTAGGCAAATCATTTGTACGACACAACTTTGCCATATTATGATGTCGTAAAATTGACTTTAGAGAGATGGAAATGTTTCCATTACTGTTACTAGCAAAGCTTTTCAAAATAGCTATCAATGCTAATGTTTGCTAGCAAAAATCCAGTGGTCCCCTCAATCTTATTTATTTTATTTTATTACCCCCTTTTTTGTGGTATCCAATTGGTAATAACAGTTCTTTTCCATCGCTGCAACTCTCGGGAGAGGCGAAGTTCGAGAGCCGTGCGTCCTCCAAAACATAACCCAGCCCAGCCAAGCCAAGCTGCTTCTTGATACAATGCCCGCCCGCTTAAGCCAGCCGAACCAATGTATCGGAGAAAGTGACGTACACCTGGCGACAGTGTCAGCGTGCATTGCGCCCGGCCCGCCACAGAAGTTGCTAGTGCGTGATGGAACAGGAACATCCCTCACGGCCAAATTCTCCCCTAAGCCGGACAACACTGGGCCAATTGTGCGCCGCTCCATGGGTCTCCCGGTTGCGGCCAGCTGCAACAAAGCCTGGACTCAAACTAGGTTCTCTAGTGCCACAGCTAGCAGATGCAGTGCCTTAGTCCTCTGCGTTCACTCGGGAGGCCTCCTCAATCTTAGTTAGCTGGCTAAAGTTATACTGCATCTAAAGTCAACACCAAAATCGTTACAAAATGTTTTCCTACTAATTATTTGCCTTCTTTGAAATGTTATCTTGTTTCCAAGCCAAATCCGAGTTGTATTGAGGTAGGTTAATGTTAGCTAGACTAAAGGAGCCTACAATTAATCCTTATAGTCCAAGGACCTTATTGTTCTGTTAAAAGGTCAATTGGCTCTGGCAGCCGAAACAGCCAAATACTCCATCTAAACGTGAATCGATTCTTGGTTGCTGTACGGTTCTAGAAACATACAGTACATCCCTGCACTTTCATTACACATCAAAATAAAACCGTACTTACGGTACACTGTTTTAAATACTTAAGCACCGTTTGGGGCGTCTGTCTTCCATTTACACACAGGTGTTCGGAGACGCAGATAGTTAATTAGCACAGGTAGTCCACTGTCTGTTTTCTGTAAACATGCGCTGAGATATGGATGTGTGGGAACACTAACCCTATAAACATGTATCAATTTAACCTTTTTTTTGTATTATTATTTCTCACTGATATGAAAGATAAGGCCCTTATGCTTCCAAAACCATACCGCAAGTGATGCGTGTTAATGTTCAGACCGAGCGTCAGGGCTTTTAACAAAATTCCACCATATAGAAGACTCCTTCGTCCACTGACTCTTACAGTGTGTGTAATGCAATGGAACTGAGAGTCATGATCAAGGGGTAGGTAGGTAGCAAGTTAGTTGGGTAACTAGCTAACTAATGTCAGCTGATGATAGTGGTAATGATTGTCAAAACATACATAACAAGCTACAAAACCCAGCAGTCTATGGTCTAGCTAGTGGTGTAATTACCACTACTGGGGACCAATGAACTCCAACCACCTATTCTGCATGGTAGGGTACTAGTGTCCTTCGGCAGGGCATGCAAACAACATTTGACTGGTCAAATCCATATAGGGCTTTTCGGTCTCAAACGGCCAGGATCCTTTAAACATGTTGAGGGCAATGAAACAAAGGAGCATCATTCAATGAAGGGAAGCGGAGCGGCGATTTGCATGTGGAGCTTGGCAAAAGGGGGCATGAATTGTTGACATAATTGTAATCCAAAACCAACCTTAATTTACTTGTGACGACTCAGGTTCCAAACTCCGTTTTATGCGAGACTGACTTTATGACCAAAATTATACTATTTACACTTTGTAGTCAATTTTGACCCTATAATAAATTATTCTGACTCATATCGATGCCACATTGGGTGTTTTCAAAGGGATGAGTTGTTTTTTAGGCACAGTCGCTCTTTAACCCCGGGCAACATGGGCCTGGGATCTCGTAGGGATATTGGTATCCACAGTACTGTACTTCACCAATTAACAAATGTTCAACTTAACACTGTTTAAACATTTTTTTTACATAAATGCACTGTAATTTAAGCTTTAAAACTGAAATATTTTCTCTCTGTCTAATGGCAAAATGTGTAGAATTACATGAAATTTGCTTAAAAACGTTTCTCTCCAATGCCTATAAAATGTTCCTTCCCAGGGCCTGAGACTTGGTTCATCCGGCCATGCACTGCCGAACTCATAGTAAAATCCCTTTTATGCTATTTTTTATCACAATTGAGTTATGAGGGGGTCCCTGATGAATTTGCTATCACAAAAGGGGTCCCCGACTCCAAAAAGTTGGGAACCCCTGCTCTAGCTATCAGCTCGCAGATACTGTGAGCAAGAATATTAAAATGTTTCAAACACAAGTCAAGCATTGATTATCATGTCACCAGAATAAGACCCTCAATATTTATTGGAAAGGAGCGTGAATCTCATCACCGTGTACTTTCACCACCCTGTGAAGTTCATCATAACTTATTTTGTTTGTACTCTGCAGCCTAAGAACTGCATGGTTTCCCGAGTCGTAGTGGGAGGACCACACACCATATCATCACATCACTCCAAGTTTACTTCAATATGAGGGTTATTATGCAAATATTTTAGCATAAAGGCATTTCAACCGCCATTTCTCACATAATTCATTTTACACAAATATAACACCATGTTGAACGGACAAATTCCCCTTCGGCATTTAAACAATCGTACCGACACTTTCTGATCCATCACAGCTGTCGTAATTTTATATGGTATGACTTTACTCACATAAACGCTATGGATGGAAACGTGGTCAGTGACACTGTTTTATGCATGTACACTGAGTGTATAAAACAATGACACCTGCTCTTTCCTTGACATAGACTGACCAGGTGAATCCAGGTGAAAGCTATGATCCCTTATTGATGTCACTTGTTAAACCCACTTCAATCAGTATAGATGAAGGGGAGGAGAAATGCTTACTTACAAGCCCTTAACCAACAGTTAAAAAAAATACGGATAAGAATAAGAGATAAAAGTAACAAGTAATTAAAGAGCAGCAGTAAAATAACAATAGCAAGACTATATACAGGGGGGTACCGATACAGAGTCAATGTGTGGGGGCACCTGTTAGTTGAGGTAGTATGTACATGTAGGTAGAATTATTAAAGTGACTATGCATAGATGACAACAGAGAGTAGCAGTGGTGTAAAGAGGGGGTGGGGGAGGGCACTGCAATTAGTCTGGGTAATCATTTGACTAGATGTTCAGGAGTCTTATGGCTTGAGGGTAAAGCTGTTAGGAAGCCTCTTGGACCTAGACTTGGCGCTCCAGTACCGCTTGCAGTGCTGTAGCAGAGAGAACAGTCTATGAGTAGGGTGACTGGAATCTTTGACAATTTTTAGGGCCTTCCTCTGACACCGCCTGGTATAGAGGTCCTGGATGGCAGGAAGCTTGGCCCCAGTGATGTACTGGGCCGTTCGCAATACCCTCTGTAGTGCCTTGCCAGGCAGTGATGCAACCCACAGGATGCTCTCGATGGTGCAGCTGTAGAACCTTTTGAGGATCTGAGGACCGATGACAAATCTTTTCAGTCTCTTGAGGAGGAATAGGTTTTGTCGTGCACTCTTCACGACTCTCTTGGTGTGGTTGGACCATGTTAGTTTGTTGGTGATGTGGACACCAAGGAACTTGAAGCTCTCAACCTGCTCCATTGCAGCCCCAGCGATGAGAATGGGGGCATGCTCAGTCCTCTATTTCCTGTAGTCCACAATCATCTCCTTTGTCTTGATCACATTGAGAGAGCGGTTGTTGTCCTGGCACCACATGGCCAGGTCTCTGACCTCCTCCCTATAGGCTGTCTCGTTGTTTTCGGTGATCAGGCCTACCACTGTTGTGTCATCGGAAAATGTAATGATGGTGTTGGAGTTGTGCCTGGCCGTGCAGTCATGAGTGAATCGGGAGTACAGGGGAGGACTGAGCACACACCCCTGAGGGGCCTCCGTGTTAAGGATCAGCGTGGCGAATGTGTTGTTACCTACGCTTACCACCTGGAGGAGGCCCGTCAGGGAGTCCAGGATCCAGATGCAGAGGGAGGTGTTTAGTCCCAGGGTCCTTAGCATATTGATGAGCTTTGAGGGGACTATGGTGTTGAACGCTGAACTGCAGTCAATGAATAGAATTCTCACATAGATGTTCCTTTTGTCCAGGTGGGAAAGTGCAGTGTGGGGTGCAAATGAGATTGCATCATCTGTGAAACTGTTGGGGCGGCATGCACATTGGAGCGGGTCTAGGGTTTCTGGGATGATGGTGTTGATGTGAGCTGTGACTAGCCTTATAAAGCACTTTTCGGCTACATTCGTGAGTGCTACGCGTCGGTAGTCATTTAGGCAGGTTACCTTAGTGTTCTTGGGTACAGGAACTATGGTGGTCTGCTTAAAACATTTTGGTATTACAGACTCAAACAGGGAGAGGTTGAAAATGTCAGTGAAGACACCTGTCAGTTGGTCAGCACATGCTCGCAGTACTCGTACTGGTAATCCGTCTGGCCCTGCGGCCTGTTTAAAAGTCTTACTCACATCGGCTGCGGAGAGCGTGATTACACAGTCTTCCGGAACAGCTAGTGCTCTCATGCATGTTTCAGTGTTATTTGCCTCGACGAGAGCATAGAAGTAGTTTAGCTCATCTGGTAGGTTCGTGTCACTGTGCAGCTCTCGGCTGTGCTTCCCTTTGTAGTCTGTTATGGTTTGCAAGCCCTGCCACATCCGATGAGTTTCAGAGCCGGTGTAGTACGATTCGATCCTTTTTGATGGTTCGTCGGAGGGCATAGTGAGATTTCCTATAAGCTTCCGGGTTAGAGTCCCGCTCCTTGAAAGCGGCAGCTCTAGCCTTTAGCTCAGTGCTGATGCTGCCTGTAATCCATGGCTTCTGGTTGAGGTATGTACGTATGGTCACTGTGGGGACGACATCATCGATGCACTTATTGATGAAGTCAATGACTGATGTGGTGTACTCCTCAATGTCATCAGAGGAATCCCAGAACATATTCCAGTCTGTGCTAGCAAAACAGTCCTGTAGCTTAGCATCTGCTTCCCCTTACCACTTTTTTATTACTCTACTCACTGGTGCTTCCTGCTTTAATTTTTGCTTGTAAGCAGGAATCAGGAGGATAGAATTATGGTCAGATTTGCCAAATGAAGGGCGAGGGAGAGCTTTGTATGCGTCTCTGAGTGTGGAAGTAAGGTGGTCCAGAGTTATTTTTCCATTGGTTGCAAATTTAACATGCTGATAGAAATTTGGATAAACTAATTTAAGTTTCCTTGCATTAAAGGTCCCGGCTACTAGGAGCGCCGCCTCTGGGCGAGCGTTTCCTTGTTTGCTTATGGTGGAATACAGCTCATACAATGCTGTCTTAGTGCCAGCCTCTGACTGTCGTGGTATGTAAACAGCTACAAAGAATACAGATGAAAACTCTCTCGGTAGGTAGTGTGATCTACAGATTATCATGAGATACTCTACCTCAGGCGAGCAATAGCTCGAGACTTCCTTAGATATCATGCACCAGCTGTTGTTTACAAAAATACATAGACCGCCGCCACTTGTCTTACCAGATGCCACTGTTCTATCCTGCCTGTACATCGTATAACCAGCTAGCTGTATGTTGATATTGTCGTCATTCAGCCACGACTCCGTGAAGCATAAGATGTTACAATTTTTAATGTCCCGCTGGTAGTTCAATCTTCTGCGTAAATCATCTATTTTCTTCTCCAAAGATTGCACGTTTTCTAGCAGAATAGCGGGAAGTGGGGTTTATTCGATCGCCTACAAATTCTAAGAAGTCAGCACGAACTTCAGCCACTGATTCTCCACCTCCTCTTCACGCAGATCACGGGGATCAGGGCTTATTCCTGAGGAAGCAGTATATCCTTCGCGTCCAGCTCGTCAGAGTCATGAAAGGAAAAAAAGGATTTTGCTAGTCCGTGGTGAGTAATCGCAGTCCTGATGTCTAGAAGTTATTTTCGGTCATTATAGATGGTAGCGTCAACATTGTGTGTGCCATTCAAAGGGTGAATGGGCAAGGCAAAATATTTAAGTGCCTATGAACGGGATATGGAAGTAGGTGCTAGGAGCACACATTTTTTTGTGTGTGAAGAACTGCAAAGCTGCTGCTTTTCACACTCAATAGTTTCCTGTGTATATCAAGAATGGTCCACCACCCAAAGAACATCCAGCCAACAGCAGGCCAGCGGTTGAAAAAGTGTCACCAATAAAAGAATGCACAACTCGTCTTACCTTGACACGAATGGGGTATGCCAGCCGACGACCTTAAAAAGTCCCACTTCTTTCAGCGAAAAAACAGAAACTGCGATTGCGGTGGGCTAAGGAATGAAAGCAGTGGACATTGGAGGACTGGAAAAACATTGTCTTGTCTGATGAATCCCTGTTCCTGCTGTTTCACACTGATGGGAGGACTAGGGTATGGAGAAGTCCCACATCGCCCGGGCTTTAGTTGGCTCATTGCGCTCTAGCGACTCCTTGTGGCAGGCCGGGTGCCTGCAGGCTGACCCCGGTCGCCAGTTGAACAGTGTTTCCTCTGACACATTGGTGCGGCTGGTTTCCGGGATAAGCTGGCGGGTAATAAGGAACGTGGTTAGGCGGGTCATGTTTCGGAGGACACATGACTCAACCTTCGCCTCCCGAACCTGTTGGGGAGTTGCAGCAATGAAACTAGATCGAAAATACATTTGGATGCCTTAGGATATCTGAACATCATTACCAATCAGGCGCATTCCTTCATGGCAGCAGTGTATCCTTCTGCAAATACATTTTTTTCAGCAGGATAATTCTCCATGCCACAAGGCTAGGATTGTCCAAGAATGGTTCCACGAACATGACAGTGAATTCAGCTTACTACAGTGGCATGCCCAGTCACCAGATCTCAATCCAATTGAGCATCTGTGGGATGAGATGGAACAAGCTATTCGGAGCAGAGATCCACTAGAACGCTTTCAACACCTTGTAGAGTCCATGCCCCGATGAATTGAGGCTACAATATTAGGAAGGTGTTGCAAATTAGTGTTGAATATTTTCCCAGTATTTTACAAATGTTACATCCTGAGAATAAATCACTTTTCTCCTGGATAACCCGGTATTTTCAGCCAAAACCAGGAGTGTCATCCAAAAGCATTATAAACCATATAAATAGGCCAATGTCTGGAGTAGATTACAGCTTTGATTGAAAATCCAAGCCTGGTGCTAGCTGGGTCTGTTGAGCCATTCATTAAATATGCTTTATGAGTCCTACATTATAGAAATGTATTGAGCCAAAGCCCAAAAAAGCATAAATGATTGTGCCGCTATCCAATACATTAATGATATAAACTACTGTACATTACGCACGACAGAAATACATAAAAGCCCATGGATGTAGCTAGCTATACAGTATGCTCTCTTGGGTAAATAAATTAAACTAGCTCCAGTAGGCTAATCTTTTTGAGTGTGAACTGTATTATTGTACTGTGTTGTATAAACTGTATTATATGGACTGGAATTACGCACATAGTTCAAACCATGATAAAGCAGAAGAGAACATATGATTCTGGTGCATCACATGCAGCCTACAAAGTTACAAGTGTAGGCTAGCGAATTTGATTTTAATTTTGAAATGTAATAGGGCCTCTTTGTATAATTAGTAGGCTGACACATATACCTTTCATAATATTTCCCCTAGTGTTAGCAGCCTAGTAGGCTCTTTCTCTCTCTGCTGTTGCTTTATTCCATCCTCGCTTTCAACAGTTAAATTAAATTAGTTTAGTTGTCCTTATCTTCAATATTCTAATGACATATCTGAATATTATAGGACTAGAATTATATTCAGAAGGCTTTAACTTTTCTTCATGAAGATTGAATGGTTATGGGTCTGAATAAATAACTGCTATTGTCTACCGCCATCGCGCATTCGCTCTTCTTTCAAACGACCCTTGATTTATATTGGCTGCTGTATTTAACATTCAGCAAACAAGAGCTTGCATACCTCTTCAAATAGTCTATTGTTATAAGAAATGCTTCAAAAAAATGATGTCCAGCAAGTTATTCTAGTCTAAACAAATCCAAATATATTTTATATTTGAGATTCTTCAAAGTAGCCACCCTTTGCCTTGATGACAACTTTGTACAATATTGGCATTCTCTCAACCAGCTACATGAGGTAGTCACCTGGAATGCATTTAAATTAACAGGTGTTCCTTGTTAAATGTGAATTTGTGGAATTTCTATCCTTCTTAATGTGTTTGAGTCAATCAGTTGTGTTGTGACAAGGTAGGGATGTAATACAGAATATATCCCTATTTGGTAAAAGACCAAGTCCATATTATGGCAAGAACAGTTAAAATAACTGACTGTCCATCATTACTTTAAGACCAGTCAGTCGATACGGAAAATGTCACGAACTTTGAAAGTTTCTTTAAGTGCAGTCGCAAAAACCAATCAAGCACTATGATGAAACTGGCTCGCATGAGGAGTGCCACAGGAAAGAAAGACCCAGAGTTACCTCTGCTGCAGAGGATAAGATCCTTAGAGTTACCAGCCTCAGAAATTGCAGCCCAAATAAATGCTTCACAGATACAGCTCAACATCAACTGTTCAGAGGAGACAGGCCTTCATGGTCAGGCCTTCATGGTCGAATTGCTGCAAAGAAACCAATACTAAAGGACACCATTAATAAGAAGAGACTTGCTTGGGCCAAGAAACAAGAGCAATGGACATCAGACCTTTGGAAATCCGTCCTTTGGTCTGATGAGTCCAAATTTGAGATTTTCGATTCCAACCGCTGTGTCTTTGTGAGACGCAGAGTAGGTGAATGGATGATCTCCGCATGTGTAGTTCCCACCGAGAAGCATGGAGGAGGAGGTGTGATGGTGTGGGAGTGCTTTGCTGGTGACACTGTTGGTGATTTATTTAGAATTCAAGACACACTTAACCAGCATGGCTACCACAGAATTCTGCAGTGATACGCCATCCCATCTGGTTTGCGCTTAGTGGGACTATCATTTGTTTTTCAACAGGACAATGACCCAAAACACACCTCCAGGCTGTGTAAGGGCTATTTGACCAAGAAAGAGAGTGATCAGATGACCTGACCTCCACAATTCCCCAACTTCAACCCAATTGAGATGATTTGGGATGAGTTGGACCGCAGAGTGAAGGAAAAGCAGCCAACAAGTGCTCAGCATATGTATGAACTCCTGCAAGACTGGAAAAAATCTTTTCAGCTGAAGCTGGTTGAGATAATGCCAAGAGTTTGCAAAGCTGTCATCAAGGCAAAGGGTGGCTACTTTTAAAATATGTTTTTATTTGTTTGAAAGAAAATGTATAACTACATGGTTCCATGTGTTATTTCATAGTTTGGATGTCTTCACTATTATTCTACAATGTAGAAAATAGTAAAAATAAAGAAAAAACCTTGACTGAGTGGGTGTATCCCAACTTTTGATTGATACTGTACATCTTTACAATTAAATAATAAGTGACCCCCGAAATCCAGATCGAGATTAGTAAATTAGAGGCGCATTCGGTCTTCATATTATAGACTATGCTGCAGCAAATGTAGACCTACCTTGATGAGATGATAGACCTACAAGCATTGTGAACTGCGCTCCAGTCTGAGATGGTCTTTCCCCACCCTGAGCGTTGATGATTCTTCATGCAGATGCTGTAGAGAAGCCAGATTTAGATATTGCATATAATTTAACAGTTCCATTTCACGCCATGCAGTTCATATAAATTGCTTCTATTAATTTACCGGTTTCTCTCAATTATTTATCCCGAGGATGGTTTTGGGTGGTAAATCCTGGTAAATCTCGATAACCGGGTTCCCGCCATTCAGCCCTATTCCTAAAGTTTTGTATACTTATACTGTATATACAGACCAAAGTGAAAATACATTATATGCCAAATAGTTGTAAAAAATGTTCAAGTATCATGATTATGGAAACGTTGAACATTTATTATGGTTGCGTTCGTAAATTCAATCTGTTTGGCCCACCACCCAGGACAATGGATCGGATCCCAGGCGGAGACCCAAAACAACGGCGCTGCAGAAGGGGCAGACGGAGCGGTCTTCTGGTCAGGCTCCATAGATGGGCATATCGCGCACCACTCCCGAGCATACTACTCGCCAATGTCCAGTCTCTTGACAACAAGGTAGACGAAATCCAAGCAAGGGTTGCCTTCCAGAGAGACATCAGAGACTGTAACGTTCTTTGTTTCACGGAAACATGGCTCACTCGAGACACGCTGTCGGAGTCGGTACAGCCACCTGGTTTCTTCACGCATCGCACCGACAGAAACAAGCATCTCTCTGGTAAGAAGAAGGGCGGGGGTGTATGCCTTATGATTAACAAGACGTGGTGTGATCATAACAACATACAGGAACTCAAGTCCTTTTGATAACCTGACTTAGAATTCCTCACAATCAAATGCCGACCGCATTATCTACCAAGAGAATTATCTTCGATAATAATCACAGTCGTGTATATTCCCCCCCAAGCAGACACATCGATGGCCCTGAACGAACTTCATTTGACTCTGTAATCTGGAAACCACATATCCTGAGGCTGCATTTATTTTAGCTGGGGATTTTAACAAGGCTAAAATGAAAACAAGGCTCCCTAAATTTTGTCAGCATATCGATTGCGCGACCCGGGCTGGAAAAACCCTGGATCATTGTTATTCAAACTTCCGCAACGCATATAAGGCCCTCCACCGCCATCCATTCGGAAAAGCTGACCACGACTCCATTTTGTTGCTCCTAGCCTATAGACAGAAACTAAAACAGGAAGCACCCGTGCTCAGGTCTGTTCAACGCTGGTCCGACCAATCGGATTCCACGCTTCAAGATTGCTTCGATCACGTGGACTGGGATATGTTCCGCATAGCGTCAAACAACAACATTGATGAATACGCTGATTCGGTGAGCAAGTTTATTAGCAAGTGCATCGGTAATGTTGTACCCACAGCGTCTATTAAAACATTCCCCAACCAGAAACCGTGGATGGATGGCAGCATTCGCACAAAACTGAAAGCGCGAACCATTGCTTTTAATCGGGGCAAGGTGTCACGCCCTGGCCTTAGTATTCTTTGTTTTCTTTATTATTTTAGTTAGGTCAGGGTGTGACATGGGGAATGTTTATGTTTTGTTGGTTTTGGGTGTTTCTATGGTAAAGGGGTTATGGGGTGTAGTATATGGGTTTGTGTTGAGTTCAGATGTCTAGCGTTGTCTATGTATGTTTAGTTATCTAGGAGAGTCTATGGTTACCTGAATGAGTTCCCAATTAGAGACAGCTGATTTCGGTTGTCTCTGATTGGGAGCCTTATTTAGGGTAGCCATAGGCTCTCATTGGTTGTGAGTAATTGTCTATGTAGAACGTTTGTAGCCTGTGTGTGTATGTGCACGACGTTTATTAGCTTCACGATCGTTTGTTGTTTTGTTAGTTTGTATTAAGTGTTTCGTGTTTATTTTTCGTCATCTTTTAAAATAAAAGAAGATGGCTTACTTTCCTAAAGCTGCGTTTTGGTCCATCAATCCTCCACACGATCGTGACACAAGGTGACTGGAAACATGACCAAATACAAACAGTGTACCAATTCCCTCCGCAAGGCAATCACAATTCACAATTCAACAACTCAGACACGAGAGGAATGTGGCAGGGTCTACAGTCAATCACGGACTACAAAAGAAAAACCAGCCCCGTCGCAGACCACGATGTCTTGCTCCATTACAAACTAAACAACTTCTTTGCTCGCTTTGACGACAATACAGTGCCACTGACACGGCCCACTACCAAAACCTGCAGGCTCTCCTTCACTGCAGGTAACAAGAGTAAAACATTTAAACGTGTTAACACTCGCAAGGCTGCAGGCCCAGACGGCATTCCCAGCCGCGTCCTCAGAACATGCGCAGACCAGCTGGCTGGTGTGTTTAAGGACATATTCAATCAATCCTTATCCCAGTCTGCTGTTCCCACATGCTTCAAGAGGGCCACCATTGTTCCTGTTCCCAAGAAAGCTAAGGTAACTGAGCTAAATGACTACCGCCCCGTAGCACTCACTTCCGTCATCATGAAGTGCTTTGAGAGACTAGTCAAGGACCATATCACCTCCACCCTACCAGACACCCTTGACCCACTCCAATTTGCTTACCGCCCCAATAGGTCCACAGACGACACAATTGCAATCACACTGCACACTGCCCTAATCCATCTGGACAAGAGGAATACCTATTTAAGAATGCTGTTCATCGACTACAGCGCAGCATTTAACACCATAGTACCCTCCAAACTCGTCATTAAGCTCGAGACCCTGAATCTCGACCCCGCCCTGTGCAACTGGGTCCTGCACTTCCTGACGGACCCCCCCCAGGTGGTGAGAGTAGGTAACTACATCTCCACCCCGCTGATCCTCAACACTGGGGCCCCACAAGGGTGCGTTCTCAGCCCTCTCCTGTACTCCCTGTTCACCCATGACTGCGTGGCCAGGCACGCCTCCAACTCAATCATCATGTTTGCAGACAACACTACAGTGGAAGGCTTGATTACCAACAACGACGAGATGGCCTACAAGGAGGAGGTGAGGGCCCTTGGAGTGTGGTGTCAGGGAAAAAAATCTCACACTCAATGTCAACAAAACAAAGGAGATGATCGTGGACCTCAGGAAACAGCAGAGGGAGCAGCCCCCTATCCACATCGACGGGACAGTAGTGGAGAGTATGGAAAGTTTTAAGTTCCTCAGCGTACACATCACGGACAAACTGAAATGGTCCACCCACACAGACAGCGTGGTGAAGAAGGCGCAGCAGCGCCTCTTCAACCTCAGAAGGCTGAAGAAATTCGGCTTGTCACCAAAAACACTCACAAACTTTTACAGATGCACAATCGAGAGCATCCTGCCGGGCTGTATCACCGCCTGGTATGGCAACTGCTCCGCCCACAACCGTAAGGCTCTCCAGAGGGTAGTGAGGTCTGCACAACGCATCACCGGGGGCAAACTACCTGCCCTCCAGGACACCTACACCACCCGATGTCACAGGAAGGCCAAAAAGATCATCAAGGACATCAACCACCTGAGCCACTGTCTGTTCACCCCGTCATCCTCCAGAAGGCGAGGTCAGTACAGGTGCATCAAAGCAGGGACAGAGAGACTGAAAAACAGCTTCTATCTCAAGGCCATCAGACTGTTAAACAGCCATCACTAACATTGAGTGGCTGCTGTCAACATACTGACTCAAATCTCTAGCCACTTTTATAATGGAAAAATGTATGTAATAAATGTATCACTAGCCACTTTAAACAACGCCACTTTATATAATGTTTACATACCCTACATTACACATCTCATATGTATATACTGTACTCTATACCATCTATTGCATCTTGCCATCTTAATGTAACAAATGTATCACTAGCCACTTTAAACAATGCAACTTTATATAATGTTTACATACCCTACATTACTCATCTCATATGTATATACACTGTACTCTATACCATCTACTGCATCTTGCCTATGCTGTTCGGATATCACTCATTCATATATTTTTATGTACGTATTCTTATTCATTCCTTTACACTTGTGTGTATAAGGTAGTTGTTGTGAAATTGTTAGGTTAGATCACTTGTTAGATATTACTGCATGGTCGGAACTAGAAGCACAAGCATTTCGCTACACTCGCATTAACATCAGCTAACCATGTGTATGTGACAAATATTTTTATTTTTGATTTGGCTATCTACTCCAATTTCAGAGCACAGCACAGAATAACTGATAAACTTACAAACGTGCAACACCCCTTGAATATGTTCGGTGTCATTAAACTTTGGCAAAAAAAAAAATTATTCAATTGATGTCAGCAGCACAGTTACAGTCACCAACGCTTTAGATAACATGAAAACAGCCTAACCAGCTCTGCTAGAATGAGTAAAATGGTCAGAGTGAGTTCTCTTATTTGTGTCTGGAAGTAGCTAGTGTAGCAAGCTAGAAAACTTGAGCCAGTTAACTTGGTGCTTGACTGCTGTTGTGAGGAACGCTCGGATCAACCCTACTCCTGTGCGCTCTGAACGCTCATGAGAACCAAACACTCTGAATTTACGAATGGACAATCTGACAACGCTCTGAATTTACAAAAGCCCAGTGCGCACTCTGGCACTACAGAGGTAATTTACGAACACACCCTATGAGTGTAAAATAATGCCCTAGAAGCTTTCAATGGATCATCCTCAAAGTGACCTAAATTGCATTTATTGATTTGTTTTCCTTTTGTTATTTTACTATTCTTGGTCAATTCATGTCAAAATAAGGTTTTTGTTTTCTGTAGAAATTGAATTAAAGCAGCTTAGAGCTATCTAATATTTATTCAAAAAGAGAAATGTAATTCAATAAATCCCAACAATTCAGTGCACTCAAAGTCATGAGTGAACAAACAGATTGGTTGCATTGACATTTCCAATCAGAGAGCATGATTCTAGATGTTCTGGTTAGCTGTAGCCTAATTTTACGTATTCATAAACTCGTTTCTTTCTCTTGAGAGAAAGTGTCTGCTCTGCCTTCTCTATTCTGTCTGCTAGACGTTTGATCTTGTTCCTGACTCTAAAGAGACAAGGTAGCTTAAGAGAATGGGTGACGTGACTGCCATACAATGTATGCTGCTAACTACAGAACCAAACTTAACTTCCCTGTCTTAAGTAACTCTTGGACACCTTTGGAGCACGTGACTTTCAATGTGCCTCTCCATCTGAGTCATGTCTGTGTGATGGCTTTGCCTCATGCTCGGAGATCCCTACAATATTGATTGTTGGAAAGCTAAGTGTCTCAATCTGTCTCTTGGTCCTCCCTGCTTTCTGTCCTATTGATTGTAGCCCAGTGTTGTTATGTGTTGGGATTATGAGTGTTGTGTGGTATCCACCTCTATTATCTTTCCATGATGAAGCTGCTGGGTTCCTGCTTGGTAGTCTTTGTTGGTAATTTTGTCAGGCCATTATATCCACATGGTGTATCAAAGGCAGTTTGTACGGAAGATGAAGGCCCTCTCTTTATGGATGAGGGGTTTTGAAACAGTAAACTTATGCTATGAGTCACCAAGTTCAATGCGATTCAATGAATGGAAATGATTCAATGTGCATTGAGTCAGCTGATTGGATTTGGGATTTTCTGGCATTGAGAGAGCATGAAGATATTGAGTTCTTGGAGAGTGGTTGACATGCATACAGTATACGAGTTATCCTTAATACAGAACCTGTGATTTTCTCCTTCACAACTTTCATGGCAGTAGATTGGTACATCTAGTTGTAATTGGTGTGAGTCGTTTTAAGTTATCAATTGATTGCTTTCATAGATAGGTGTGTGCAGAAAACAACATTGGAGCACTATTTTCTCTCTGAATACAGTATGAGATCTATATGCGTTCTAACGCATGCCGACATTGAGAATTAACTGAGTGATTCTCATTGCACCAGCTCAATTTCCCATTAGAATTCCTCTTGCATTTGATTGTGGTATATTGATGACGCATTCACAATGAATAGCAGTCTCAGTTGAATTCTTCAGATGCTGCAACCTCATCATGTCAAGATTAAGAAGAGAGTTTGAGTTATGCTTATTATTCTCACACAACTATTTCGTTTTCTGAATAACGTTTTTTTGTTGTTGCCTGGTCCCAGATCTGTTGATTCTGCCATGCATAACAATGATCATAGGAGTTTCCAAGAGCACAAACAGATCTGTGACCAGGCTACCTGCTTTGACCTAGTACCTCTCTTCCATCCTGTAGCGTTTTCCACATTCTGTCAACATTGTCATAAAATAATTTCAGGAGGTAATGTCATGACCAACATAATTGCTAGTTCACCGAACAACCTTTCTATTACAAGCAACTGAGCTCAGTCGGTAACTGAAATTGCTAGTCTTGACAGGGCACCTCAATGTCTGTCTGCTAGTCCTTATTTCAGTGTACTTCAGTTGCCATAGGGGTTTTCACAGCAATACACACACCTGCTGGTTTCGTCAATGAAAATAAAGGACCATACTGTCACACAGCGCTCCATTTTGGTAATTAAAAAATTATTACCTGACACTTGATAATCACAGTCACATGGGATATTCACCTCACTTTCACTGTCAGAATGGCTTCCACTCAGAAAAGCTTTTAATCAAAGATATTCTAATTTCATCGATTGAATGAATCCTTCGATGTTTAAAGTACAATACATAGTACAATGGTCTAGTTTACTGTATTGAACAGAGATAGTTTTCTGGAATCTTACCATCTATCCTTTTCATGTGTGGGGAAGATTTGAGAGGAGAGAGAGAGAGAGAGAGAGAGAGAGAGAGAGAGAGAGAGAGAGAGAGAGAGAGAGAGAGAGAGAGAGGAGAGAGAGAGAGAGAGAGAGAGAGAGAGAGAGAGAGAGAGAGAGAGAGAGAGAGAGAGAGAGAGAGAGAGAGAGAGAGATAGAGAGAGAGAGAGAGAGAGAGAGAGAGAGAGAGAGAGAGAGAGAGAGAGAGAGAGAGAGAGAGGAGAGAGAGAGAGAGAGAGAGAGAGAGAGAGAGAGAGAGAGAGAGAGAGAGAGAGAGAGAGAGAGGAGAGAGAGGAGAGAGAGATGAGAGAGAGAGATGAGAGAGAGAGAGAGAGAGAGAGAGAGAGAGAGAGAGAGAGAGAGAGAGAGAGAGAGAGAGAGAGAGAGAGAAAGAGAGAGAAAGAGAGAGAGAGAGAGAGAGAGAAAGAGAGAGAAAGAGAGAGAGAGAGACTAGAACAGAAATTGACGTCCCAGAGGTCTCTGTGTGAACGGACTAGAAAATTAATGTGTGAAAATTAAATATTTCTAAAAAATATTTTATATATATATATTTTGAATTTCGCGCCCTGCACTTGAAGTGGCTGTTGTCATATTGTGGCCGGCCTCGGCCTTGCAGCCAGAAGAAGTTAACAGAACAAAACGATTCCTCAAGGCTCTCACAATACAAATACTCCCATCCCAGGGTTTAGAATTGGACAACAGACAGGAAATCTCAGCAAGCCCACTTTCTCCGTGTTCCACGCAATACAATTTAGATAATGGCTCAAAATGTAGAAAGTTAAACACAAAAGGTCTTCCAACATGTTTCTATGCTGAATAAGATTTAAACTTTCACCATGACTTTCACCAATTTCAAATAGTTATTTTGAGTGGGCGTAGCTTTATCAGACAACAATTATTTCCCTGACACATTTGATAACCTTTCAATTTCAAATGTTGGTCTTCATACTACACAACTGTGATCTATTCTGTATGACTGCATGATTACAGTGATCCAACAATAAAAACAGATGAATACATCCTGTAACTATGTCCTTTATTCGCCAATTAAAGATTTTTTAAAAACCAACCACATTTTTGTGATGGGTTAGAGAAATGTAACCACTCTCAAATGTATGTACCAATCACAGATGGCCCCTTTAAAGGCTAAGGACCAAAACATAAGAGGATAACCCATAGAAACCAGGGACCAAAGTTGCAGACCCCATATAAAGACCTCACAAGTTTACTCCTCTCTCTCTGTCGCTCTACCACCAGCTAGGAATTTTGTGTTTTTTTCACACATTTTCTCTTTGAACATGTTGAGTCCTTAAGTGTATGTAGTCAATTCCACTTCAGGCGTTCGTCAACTCTCAAGAGAAAATGGTGCTAAGGGTTTCCAGTCAAATGGAGAGGCAAGGAAAGAGAGAGAGTGGAGGAACGAGAAGAAGAAAGGATAGGACGAGGGCCTCTCTCATATATCTAATCAAAGAGACAGCTGGTGGATATCAACAAGAGGGTTGGCTGGTTGGAGTTGGAGTGGGACCTGTCTAATAGCATGGATATGCTCAAGACTTAAAATAAACAGAAACCTCTGTCAACTCTCATATGCATGTCAGGGGGGTATTGGATTACTCTTTTAGATAACAAGACCTTCTACTAACAAGATGTTATAGAATGCAGCATGTATGATCAGCCCATTGACGGCCATAGTCGAAGATGTACATATTCATATTCTTTCATATCCATATCTAGGATTGGTCAGGAGGCAAAAAAAATTGAAATTGGATGAAAGCTTTTAAAATGACCGCTGTTGTTCGTACTGATGAGTTGACAATAGGTGAGGAGTCGTCTCCTCATGCAATGTGCATGTATTCAATTGTATCTTTGATTTGCAGAGAAGTAATTCCTTTCTCCAGAGATGCACATCAATCACAAATGGTCATGGTAGTACGGTGTCCATATTAGGATGGCCTAAGAAGTTCAATTGTCTCCAAGGATGTCCTGCAGTAATCTGTTCACTAAATGATGTTGATACCACAATTTAATTATGATTGTTACCATGATCCATGCTCACAATAGTTAGAGAATCATAAGTTACATGCTATCAGACCTCAGGATAAGACCCAGATGCAGACAGTTTGAAATAACAAATGTTTATTTACAAAACAAATGACAGGTCAAGGGCAGGGCAGGCAGAGGTCAGTAATCCAGGGCAGAGTCCATAAGGTACAAAAGGGGCAGGCAGGGGTCAGTAATCCAGGGCAGAGTCCATAAAGTACAAAAGGGGCAGGCAGGGGTCAGTAATCCAGGGCAGAGTCCATAAGGTACAAAAGGGGCAGGCAGGGGTCAGTAATCCAGGGCAGAGTCCATAAGGTACAAAAGGGGCAGGCAGGGGTCAGTAATCCAGGGCAGAGTCCATAAGGTACAAAAGGGGCAGGCAGGGGTCAGTAATCCAGGGCAGAGTCCATAAAGTACAGAAGGGGCAGGCAGGGGTCAGTAATCCAGGGCAGAGTCCATAAGGTACAAAAGGGGCAGGCAGGGTTCAGTAATCCAGGGCAGAGTCCATAAGGTACAAAAGGGGCAGGCAGGGGTCAGTAATCCAGGGCAGAGTCCATAAGGTACAAAAGGGGCAGGCAGGGGTCAGTAATCCAGGGCAGAGTCCATAAGGTACAAAAGGGGCAGGCAGGGGTCAGTAATCCAGGGCAGAGTCCATAAAGTACAAAAGGGGCAGGCAGGGGTCAGTAATCCAGGGCAGAGTCCATAAGGTACAAAAGGGGCAGGCAGGGGTCAGTAATCCAGGGCAGAGTCCATAAGGTACAAAAGGGGCAGGCAGTGTTCAGTAATCCAGGGCAGTGCCAAGAGGTACAGAACGGCAGGCAGGCTCAGGGAAGGCAGAATGGTCAAAAACCGGAAGAACTAGAAAACAGGAATTAACGAGAAACAGGCATACAGGGGGGGGGACCCCGCTGGTAGACTTGACAAGACGAACTGGCAACAGACAAACAGAAACCACAGGTATAAATGCACAGGGGATAAAGGGGAAAATGGGCAACACCTGGAGGGGGGTGGAGACAAGCACAAGATAGGTGAAATAGATCAGGGTGTGACACATGTGTGAGATTCAAGAAGGTGGGGTAGGGTGGGGGGTGGGGGAGATTGGGGTGTTGTTTTTAGAGTATTTGGGTCATTCCACCAATTAGGTGCCTTTTGAGGGTTAGGGTTGTGGTGAAAAAGTACTTTTGATTTCACTTAATTTTAACATTCTGTTATAAAGAGCACATGCTCAACTTAATGAAATACATAGGTGCCTATTATTAAGTGCCAAATAAAGTAACAGTGCCCCTTATGACAAGGGGAATGATGGAAGTGTGCTGTGTGCAACAGGTAGGGGCAATTGAATGCAAGCTTCACGCCAAATGTTTTTATTGTGAAAACATTTGTAGCCTGTCTGTCTATGGGTAATAGGGTTGTCGTTGTAACGGTCCTGACCTGTTTTATGTTGTTTTTTGTATGTGTTTAGGTCAGGGCATGTGTTTTGGGTGGGCAGTCTATGTTATCTGTTTCTATGTTGGTTTTGGTTGCCTGGTATGGCTCTTAATTAGAGGCAGGTGTTTTGCGTTCTCCTCTAATTAAGAGTCATATTTAGGTAGGGTGTTCTCACTGTTTGTTTGTGGGTGATTGTCTCCTGTGTCGTTTAATGTATGTACCATACGGGACTGTTTGGCGGTTCGTTTATTTTGATGTCGTCTGTTTCCTGTCCGTGAGTTTACGTTTAGTTATGTAAGTTTATGTTCAGGTTTCGTCGACGTCGTTTTCTTGTTTTGTAAATTTGAAAGTGTTTTGTTTTTCGTGTTGCCATCGTCGTATTGAAATAAAAGATGGCTTATTTCCCAAATGCTGCATTTTGGTCTGATGATCCTTCTCTCCTCTCCTCGTCCGAGGATGAGGAGAGCGACAGCCCTTACAGAATCACCCACCACGCTAAGACCAAGCGGCAAGGGAATGCTCAACAGAGCAACAAGGACTCCTGGACTTGGGAGGAGATCCTGGATGGTAGAGGACCTTGGGCTCAGCCAGGGGAATATCGCCGTTCCAAGGAGGAGTTGGAAGCAGCGAAGGCTGAGAGGCGCTGGTATGAGGAGGCAGCGCGGCGACGCGGTTGGGAGCCCGTGAGTCAGACCCAAAAATTTCTTGGGGGGGGGAACACGAGGAGTGTGGCAAAGCCGGGTAGGATACCCGAGCCAACTCCCCGTGCTTACCGTGGAGGTAGAAGGCGTCGTACTGGTAAGACACCGTGTTATGCGGTAAAGCGCACGGTGTCCCCAGTACGCGTGCTTAGCCCAGTGCGGGCTATTCCACCTTGCCGCACTGGGAGGGCTAAGTTGGGCATCGAGCCGGATGTCATGAAGCCGGCCCAACGTATCTGGCCTCCAGTACGTCTCCTCGGGCCGGCGTACATGGCACCAGCCTTACAGGTGGTGTCCCCGGTTCGCCTGCATAGCCCAGTGCGGGCTATTCCACCTCGCCGCATTGGCAGGGCTACGGGGACCATTCAACCTGGTAGGGTTGGGGAGGCTCGGTGCTCAAGAGCACGTGTCCTCCTTCACGGTCCGGTAGACCCGGTGCCACCTCCATGTACCAGTCCTCCGGTGGCAGCCCCCCGTACCAGGCTGTCTCTCCGGGTTCTCTCTCCTGCTGTTTCCTCCTCTCCAGCGCAGCCAGTGCCTAGACCACGCACCAGGCTGTCTCTCCTTCTCCTCCCTACAGAGCCGTCCTGCCATGACCAGCCAGAGCCGTCCTGCCATGACCAGCCAGAGCCGTCCTGCCATGACCAGCCAGAGCCGTCCTGCCATGACCAGCCAGAGCCGTCCTGCCATGACCAGCCAGAGCCGTCCTGCCATGACCAGCCAGAGCCGTCCTGCCAGGACCAGCCAGAGTCCCTCAGCCAGGACCTGCCAGAGTCCCTCAGCCAGGACCTGCCAGAGTCCCTCAGCCAGGACCTGCCAGAGTCCCTCAGCCAGGACCTGCCAGAGTCCCTCAGCCAGGACCTGCCAGAGTCCCTCAGCCAGGACCTGCCAGAGTCCCTCAGCCAGGACCTGCCAGAGTCCCTCAGCCAGGATCTGCCAGAGTCCCTCAGCCAGGATCTGCCAGAGTATATCAGCCGGGACCTGCCCCTTGTCCCGGTGTTGCCCCTTGTCCCGGTGCTGCCCTTTATCCCGGTGCTGCCCCTTATCCCGGTGCTGCCCCTTGTCCCGGTGCTGCCCCTTGTCCCGGTGCTGCCCCTTGTCCCGGTGCTGCCCCTTGTCCCGGTGCTGCCCCTTGTCCCGGTGCTGCCCCTTGTCCCGGTGCTGCCCCTTGTCCCGGTGCTGCCCCTTGTCCCGGTGCTGGCCATTCATTTAGGGGATGTTAGTTTTAGGGTGGTCATTGGGAGGGGAAGACAGAAGCGGGGAGTGACTATGATGGTGTGGGGACAGCGTCCAGAGCCGGAGCCACCACCGTGGTCAACTGCCCACCCAGACCCTCCCCTGGACTTTGTGCTGGTGCGCCCGGCGTTCGCACCTTGAGGGGGGGGTTCTGTAACGGTCCTGACCTGTTTTATGTTGTTTTTTGCATGTGTTTAGGTCAGGGCATGTGTTTTGGGTGGGCAGTCTATGTTATCTGTTTCTATGTTGGTTTTGGTTGCCTGGTATGGCTCTTAATTAGAGACAGGTGTTTTGCGTTCTCCTCTAATTAAGAGTCATATTTAGGTAGGGTGTTCTCACTGTTTGTTTGTGGGTGATTGTCTCCTGTGTCGTTTAATGTATGTACCATACAGGACTGTTTGGCGGTTCGTTTATTTTGATGTCGTCTGTTTCCTGTCCGTGAGTTTACGTTTAGTTATGTAAGTTTATGTTCAGGTTTCGTCGACGTCGTTTTCTTGTTTTGTAAATTTGAAAGTGTTTTGTTTTTCGTGTTGCCATCGTCGTATTGAAATAAAAGATGGCTTATTTCCCAAATGCTGCATTTTGGTCTGATGATCCTTCTCTCCTCTCCTCGTCCGAGGATGAGGAGAGCGACAGCCCTTACAGTCGTGTTATGCTCGACCCACTGCAAAACACCAGAAATTGGCCAAAAAGAGTAGAACCAGCTCATTTGTTTTTATACTGTGATTCGAATATTCGATTTTCTGTTTCATTATAAAATTTTTTTTAATAGGAATAGTTTCACCATATTAAAATGAGAGTACATTTCACATAACAGGGTTGACCTTAAAATGAGGGACAGGTTTTTTCCCCCTTAAAATGAATCACTAATCACATGAAATAAATAAGAATGTTCAGAAGTTACTTTGTCAAAGCAACAAAATAACTAGGGCTTTACAATTATGGTAAAAATGTGTAGAAATGCTGGAGTTAAAAAAAGTGGACTAAAATCATCCTCCAGTTATAGAGGATGCACAGAGGAACAAAATGCTGAATTGTAGCACTTTAAGCAAGACTTTATTCATAGCAAGTCTTTATAGCAAGGCTTTGTAGCAAGTCTTTATTCATATTAAACATCAGATTTGTTAAATTGTCCAGGTGGTCAATGTTAAAGGTCCCTCATTTAAAATAAAAGGCTCATTGGAAGGTTGCCCCTGATGCAGTACAGTATTATTTCCGTAGAGATTCTATTAAATTAGAATTATTATAATTCTATTATTTCATTGCAGGGCTCTAGTTAATAACGAAGGAACATGTTCCTTTGAATCCAGGGCCTAATCACAATTTCTCCTTCACATAATGCATGATTTATGCAAGTCAGAGTTATGATGGCATATTTTGAGAGAGAGAATGAGATAGAGACATATATTTATGTTTATTTATTTTCCTATTTGCACATCGCTACAACACTGTATATAGACATAATATGACATTTGAAATTACATTATTCTTTTGGAACTTTTGTGAGTGTAGTGTATGCTGTTAATTTCTTATTGTTTATTTCTCTTTTGTTTATTATCTATTGCACTTGCTTTGGCAATGTAAACATATGTTTTCCATGCCAATAAAGCCCCTAAAATAAGAGAGAGAGAGAGAGAGATGTACTGGGTAAAATACAACAGTGTGCAATCAGTGCAGCAAGATTTGTGACCTGTTGCCACAAGAAAAGGGCAACCAGTGAAGAACAAACTCCATTGTAAATACAATCCATATTTATGTTTATTTATTTTCCCTTGTGTACTTTAACTATTTGCACATCGTTACAACACTGTATATAGACATAATGACACATAAAATGTCTCTATGATTTTGTAACTTGTGTGAGTGTAATATTTACGGTTGACTTGTATTGTTTATTTCACATTTGTTCATCCATTTCACTTGCTTTGGCAATGTAAATGTGTTATATTCAGCAACTTTTGCATGGGTGGAGTTTCTGCTTGCCTGGTGACATCACCAGGTGGTATACATGTAAATTAATAGACCAATAACAAAGAGTTCCAAACATAGAGTTCGGAATTTGAATACTAATTCTAATACTATTAATAATTAGTAATTTAATAGGATCTCTATGGTTCCAAACCTTTAAAGGAAAACCCACCCAAAAAACTATTTTGGTATTTGTTTCATTAGTCCATTGTTGACAAAGTTCCAAAATGTTTAACTTGACAGCAATCAAGCTTTCAATATATGTAACTTTCAAAATACAGAAATCATCCGGTATGATCCATTTTGCATCATTATTGCATTTTTATACATGACCCTAAGCCTGATGGGATGTTAATTACTTAACACAGGAATCACGCCTGTTGAAAGCCATGCTTTCAATTTAATTTGTATTCCTCATTTACTCAAGTATTTCCTTTATTCTGGCAGTTACTGTACCAGTATATTAAAGATCAATTTATCTCAATTATCCATCATTTTCATGTATGTTTTAATCCTTTATAAAGGAGATATATCTGTGATTACAAATTTGCTCTAGTTTTCCTATCTCTCTAATAGATCTTAATCAGCATCATGCTTGATAAATGTGACAATGATTGTCATAGAAAGAGATAGATAGATAGATACATAATCTATTGTCACATAAATCAATTACTTTCCTCCCCATTTCCTATATGAAAAAAATGGTATTCCTACAGAATGTTTGATGACTTTTGAAGGAACATTAGCACAAGTACCTTGTTTCATATAAAGTTTGAATATGTGATTGATAGCATAGCATAACCTAATTACATCACTTCCAATACAGCTGGTTTCAGCTTTCCATGAACAGCAGAAGCCCAATGTCAAAGTCTTTGACTAACTGCTGACCATCTTATCAATGTACGGTGTTCATAGTGTCATAGTGTTGCTGTCAGTGTCAGACTCAGATATGGCAGCCTACAGCTTTAGACTGCTTTCAGGCCTTCCAAGTCTGAGAAGGAAGATTTTGATTGACCCAGGTTTATTTAGACATAAGCAATGTTGCAAAAAAAAATATTGTGATGTGTAATGGAAACGGCAGATATAAGAAAAATCTTCTAAAGACCGACAACATTTTTATTAGTTTGACAGCAAAAAGTATTGCGACAAATGTTGATGGAAACTGTGTTTTTCAAATAAATTATAATTGCTGAATAATTTTGAAGGTACAGTTGAAGTCGTACGTTTATATACACATGGGTTAGAGTCATTAAAACTTGTTTTTCAACCATTCCACAAATTTCTTGTTAACAAACTATCGTTTTGGCAAGTCGGTTAGGAAATCTACTTTGTGCATGACACAAGTATTTTTCCAACAATTGTTTACAGACAGATTATTTCACTTATAATTCACTGTATCACAATTCCAGTGGTTCAGATGTTTACATACACTAAGTTGACTGTGCCTTTAAACAGCTTGGAAAATTCCAGAAAATTATGTCATGGATTTAGAACCTTCTGATAGGCTACTTGACATCATTTGAATCAATTGGAGGTGTACCTGTGGATGTATTTCAAGGCCTACCTTCAAACTCAGTGCGTCTTTGCTTGACATCATGGGAAAATTAAAAGAAATCAGCCAAGACCTTAGAAAAAAATTGTAGACCTCCACAAGTCTGGTTCATACTTGTGAGCAATTTCCAAACGCCTGAAGGTACCACGTTCATCTGTACAAACAATAGTACGCAAGTATAAACACCATGGGACACGCTCTGTCTCCGAGAGATGAACGTACTTTGGTGCGAAAAGTGAAAATCAATCCCACAATAACAGCAAAGGACCTTGTGAAAATGTTGGAGGAAACAGGTACAAAAGTATCTATATCCACAGTAAAACGAGTCCTATATCGACATAACCTGAAAGGCCGCATAGCAAGGAAGAAGCCACTGCTCCAAAACCGCAATAAAAAAGCACAACTATGGTTTGCAACTGCACATGGAGACAAAGATCGTACTTTTTGGAGAAATGTCCTCTGGTCTGATGAAACAAAAATATAACTGTTTGGCCATAATGACTATCGTTATGTTAGGAGTAAAAAGGGGGAAACTTGCAAGCCGAAGAACACCATCCCAACCGTGAAGCACAGGGGTGACAGCATCATTTTGTGGGGGTGCTTTGCTGCAGGAGGGATTGGTGCACTTCACAAAATAGATGGAATCATGAGAATGGAAAATTATGTGGATATATTGAAGCAACATCTCAAGACATCAGTCAGGAAATTAAAACTTGGTCTCAAATGGGTCTTCCAAATGGACAATGACCCCAAGCATACTTCCGAAGATGTGGCAAAATGGCTTAAGGACAACAATGTCAAGGTATTGGAGTGGCCATCACAAAGTCCTGACCTCAATCCTATAGAACATTTGTGGGCAGAACTGAAAAAGTGTGAGCAAGGAGGGCAACAAACATGACTCAGTTACACCAGCTCTGTCAGGAGGAATGGGTCAAAATTCACCCAATTTATTGTGGGAAGCTTGTGGAAGGCTACCCGAAACATTTGACCCAAGTTAAACAATTGAATGGCAATGCTACCAAATACTAATTGAGTGTATGTAAACTTCTGACCCACTGGGAATGTGATGAAAGCTGAAATAAATCATTCTCTCTACTATTATTCTGACATTTCACATTCTTAACCTGTTGGGGATGGGGGCGCTGTTTAGACTACTTATGCTAATTTGGCTAATTTTTTAAACGGCTTCCCACAAAATCCTTGATCGTACAATATGCATATTATTATTATTATTGGATAGAAAACAGTCTATAGTTTCTATAGGAGTTGAAATTTTGTCTCTAAGTGGAACAGAGCCCATTCTACAGCAATTTCCCTGACATGGAGTCAGATTTGAGAAATGTTGGCCACTGTTCTGAAGTCATTTAAAAGGGCACTGTCGTTGCTATGACTATACGGACACTTCTTACGTCTTCCCCTGGATGCCTTTACGTGATGACGATTCCAACGGGGTCGATTGCGCGTTCACAGGCCCTACAAATGAAAAAACCCTGAAGCTAGTCATTCTTTGGGAGCTGCGTCATGAGCCAAGAGGACACCGGCGCGCACTTGTTCCAAGCGTTAGTTTAGCCTGTTATATTTCTCCGGTCATCTTTTCACTCGTTATAGGAGTTAAAAACATCATAAGGTAGTTAATTTAAAGCGTTTTATAGCAATTTATATCCGTTTAGTGCGATTTTGGGACATTTATTTTTGCAACGATGTGAAAAGTTGGGCACGCTTTTCAGTTCATCCCGAACGCAGTTGACATTTCCACATGGCAAGAGGACAGCTTTCCACCAAAAGACGATTTCTCCCAAGAAAGGATCCTTTGCCCAAGATACTGATGGAAGAACAGCTCAAGGTAGGACATTTTTATTATGATAAATCGTGTTTCTGTTGAAACATTTTAGTGGCTTAGGACGCCATGTTTTTTGACGTAGCTTCGCTTGGCGCAAACTGTATTGAAAAGTAAGGATAAATTAAAAAATGTAATAACGCAATTGTATTAAGAATTAAATTGTCTATCAATCCCTGTCCACCCTGTATTTTTTAGTCACGTTTATGAGTATTTATGTATAAGAGTAGATCACTGTCTAAGTGGCGCAAGGACATTTTCTGACCAACTGAGCTACATTTCACATTGTCTAACCATGATTTTGGGGGCTAAATATAAACATTTTCGATCAAACTGTATATGCATGTTGTAATGTGATGTTACAGGAGTGTCATCGGAAGAATTCTGAGAAGGTTAGTGAAAAAATTAATATCTTTTGGCGATGTTGACTTTTATCGCTCACTTTGGCTAGAATCAATGCTGGGCTGCTAATTGCTATGTGCTAAGCTAATATAACGATTTATTGTGTTTTCGCTGTAAGACACTTAGAAAATCTGAAATATTGTCTGTATTCACAGGATCTGTGTCTTTCGATTCGTGTATGCTGTGTATTTTTACGAAATGTTTGATGATTAGTAGTTAGGTAAACACGTTGCTCATTGTAATTATTCTAGTCCATTTGTGATGGTGGGTGCAATTGTAAACTATGAAGTCTACCTGAAATATGCACTTTTTTCTAACAAAACCTATCCCATACCATAAATATGTTATCAGACTGTCATCTAATGAGTTTTTTTGTTGGTTAGGGGCTATAAATATCTTAGTTTAGCCGAATTGGTGATGGCTACTGGTGTTGGTGGACAAATAAAAGATGGTGGATTATGCTAATGTGTTTTTAGGTAATAGATGTACAGCTTTACATATTGTGTCTTCCCTGTAAAACATTTTAAAAATCGGAAATGTTGACTGGATTCACAAGATCTGTGTCTTTCATTAGCTGTATTGGACTTTAATGTGTGAAAGTTAAATATTTTAAAAAAATATTTTTTTTGAATTTCGCGGCACTGGTTTTTCAGTGGGGGGGGGGGGGGTGCCGCTAGCGCCACGCTGATCCTAGACAGGTTAAATTAAAGTGGTGATCCTAACTGACCTAAGACAGGGAATTTTTACTTGGATTAAATGTCAGGAATTGTGAAAAAAATAGTTTAAATGTATTTGGCTAAGGTGTATGTAAACTTCCGACTTCAACTGAATGTGTTTTATATGTAGTGTCCAATCCCTTCAACATCTACAGCTGCATCAACATCAAGCTCAGCACCAGGAACTAGTGTAAATCACCTTTGCTAAATCTTTCCATGACTCCATGATGAGCAAATACATATACTGGAGCTAGGCATTGACATTGTCTGTGTCTTTTTGTTATAGTTGGTGTGTTTATAAGTAGGCTACAACTTCTACTGTAGTTTTCTCTGTATTATGGAGGCTTTGCTGATTGTTTGTCCTCTTATGGCTGCGATCCCCGTACAGGGATCAACATCCGGGGAAATTTCAGAGTGACTAACTAAAAATACAACGTCGTAACATTAAACATTCTTGAAAATGCAAGTGTCTTACATCTTTCAAAAGATTAGAATCTTGGTAATCCAACTACGTTTTCCGATTTAAAATAGCTATTACAGAGAACAAATGCCATGCTTTTGTTTGAGAAGAACGATCAACAACAACAAACATTTCCCGCCATGACAGTTTTGACAAATTCACATCTGAAGGTAAAATTATAACTTACATTCTGATATCTTGCTTTTATTTCTCTTCCTGAGGGACCCAGTGATCAAATGAAGTGCCGTTTTCTTTGATAAAATCCATTTTTATAGCCTAAAACGAAACATTTTGTAAACCGTTTGTGTCGTGATTTCCATCTCTATCAACTTTTGACGGAGCATTCGACGTAATTACACACACTAAACAATCGTTTATCTAGTCATGGTTGGTTCCATTGCAATCCACTGGATGTTTGTAACACAGCCAAAAATATAGTTTTTTTTGCGGGGAGTATTGACCGAAGTAAACTGATTTGAAGACAACGAGCAATGAGTTCATTGCGCACCAATAATATTAGCGAAGCTTCGTTGATTGACTGTATTTCTGCCCAATGACCACTGATCTTATTGAAATCTAGCTGGGTAGATAGCCAATGAGCTGAGGTAAACGCCAGTATGTGATGGTTATGGGTTGGACCACCATCCCTTGTTTGTAAACGCACGCGTAACGAAAACATTCTCGCCATTGACCAACAGACTAGTTGCAGTCACACTTGTTACGCACAGCTGTGTTTTGGAAAGTAGTATTTTGGAAAGTGTTTTTCAACGATTTCATTGAAGACATCATGGCGAATATAACAGGGAAAGCGAAGTCCAAGTCTAAGTATACAGATTTGCACCAGATTATAGAAGAGATTGATCGGGAACGTGAGACAGATTTTTTGTTTGAGGAATCTTTGAGTGAACAGAGTTATGATCCAAACATTGAGGAGCTGTTTCTGCAAGGACAGGAGTACTTCTGGACTGGTAAGTGCTAATGTCGTTTTATGAAATATAAATATATATTATTTAATTTTTTTGCAAAAATTATTTAATGAAATGTGTGATGAAATGTGTAAAGTACACATTGGCTATAGTGTGTCTGTGTGTATGTATGTGTACGAGCCATAACCTGTGTGTGTGTGTGTGTGTGTGTGTTGTTTGTTGGTTGGTTGGTTGGTAGGTTTTTTTGGGGTGTGTGTGTTTGTTTGTTTGTTTGTTTGCTTGTTTGTTTGTTTGTTTGTTTGTGTGTGTGTGTGAGTGTGTGTGTGTGTGTGTGTGTGTGTGTGTGTGTGTGTGTGTGTGTGTGTGTGTGTGTGTGTGTGTGTGTGTGTGTGTGTGTGTGTGTGTGTGTGTGTGTGTGTGTGTGTGCGTGCGTGCGTGCGTGCGTGCGTGTGTGTGTGTGTGTGTGTGTGTCAGATATATATATTTCCATGTTTTATTCAAATGGAATGGAGTAGAACATCAAACACACACATATGTGTTCATATGCCACAGTTCATTACTGCAGGCATGACTGTGCCTCAGGGCCACAAGTGCAAAGCATGGAGGCGTCGCTGTGTTCTGTGTCGCATGAAGTCCCCCATCACCTGCACCACTTGTTCAGTTTGCCTCTGCTTTACATCAGAAAGAGACTGCTATGGGACATGTCACAGGCAGCAAAATATTGTGTAGAGGACTTCCAAAGGGTCTACCCCCGTTTTTTTAAATTATTTTTTTCTAATATTTTTTAAAACATTTTTATTAAGAAAATTGTGTGTTAGAATTGCTTTTTGATATGTTGTATATAGTTATTTGCACTGTTGTATATAGTTATAGGTCATTTCACCAATTCGGCCACTTGGGTACATTTGGGCAACTTGTGTGGGACACCTGGGTGACTTCATGTTAAATGTCATGTAGCTCGCCCATTCCTGAAGTTATCAGTCTGAAACTTTGCACACCTACAGTTGCCCTCTTGTGTTATCCATCAAAATTATCTCCAGCATCCTATCTGACTGTGGCTATTCTAGTACATGTGAAAGATGATGCTATAACAATAAAAGACAGAAAACGTATGCTCTTTCCTTTTCTTTTTTTCCACCAGATCTACTGTGTTATATTCTCCTACATTCAATTAACATGTCCACAAACTTCAGAATGTTTACATTCAAATGATACCAAGAATATGCATATCTTTGCCTCTGGGGCTTGAGCTACAGGCAGTTAGATTAGGGTATGTCTTCAGGCGGAAATTGAGAGCAAGTGATGCAGCCATATCAAGTTATGCAAAGTTTGAAGTCTAACTTGGAGAAAAGCAGAGTTATTAGTAAGGAGGGGATGGTATGGGTGACTGTCTTGTGTCTGTTGGGGGTCGGTATTGTGTGTGTGCGTATGTGTTTGCGTGTGCGCGTGTGTGTGAAGCTTAGTCAGTATAGTGGATATAGTAGCTTGTTCGAATGTGTATTGATGTAGTCAAATGTTGGCTAATCACTGACTAGTGTTTATCCTACCGACTAATACTGCTGCTGATGATGACGACCTTGACAACAGTATTAGAAGTACAGATTGTAACGGCTGTCGTCTTCCTCCTCCTCGGACGAGGAGAGGAGGATCGGTGGACCAATACGCAGCGAGGTATGTTGACATAATGAATTTATTGAAAAGACGAAGACTGACACGAACTATACTTGACTTATACAAAATAACAAACAAACAACGTAGACAGACCTGATCATGGAACTTACATAAAACACTCAGAACTCACGAACAGGCAAAAACGAACGAGACAGTACCGTGTGGTGCAATAAACACAGACACAGCGACAATCACCCACAAACAAACAGTGAGAACAACCTACCTTAATATGACTCTCAATCAGAGGAAACGCCAAACACCTGTCTCTAATTGAGAGCCATACCAGGCAACCCTTTAACCCAACATAGAAACACAACACATAGAAATGCCCACCCAGCTCACGTCCTGACCAACAAAACAGAAAACAACAGAAAAACACAAGAACTAGGGTCAGAACGTGACACAGATCCTGTAGTGTACACCCATTGGATGAAAGCTTTCAGCCGGGAACAAGCTCAAGCTCAACATCATCTGACTCGAAAGAGGAAAAGAATGCACGGGGCTGGCATGGACCTCATGAAGTTCTGCCAGACCAGCTGCCATTGCCCAACACAAGAGGAGGTTCATGAAATGTATTTGCATTAACTCGCTACAATCTTAAAGCTAAATCAAATTATGCATGGGGTTGGTGTATTGGTATTAAACATTGGATTAGACTGACAATGTAGCAAATAAGTAGATATGGCTTGTATTCAAGACAAAGTTTATTTGCTCTTGAGACTGAGGTCAGTTTACACAGAAGTATGCAGGAACAGTTATGGCAATGTATGACATACAGTACAATGAAAATATACTACTAATGCCTATAATCAATACTACAGTTCTACAAATGGAATACTTTAATATGATGTGTTCGGGGGGGGGGGGGGGGGTGCAGTGAGATGTTCGGATTCCCTTTGATACAAGGGGAGATTGTCGTTATGGACCTTTCACATCTCTTGAATTGCTTAAATGACCCCAACTGCACACGCAGGCAAGGGGATTTGGTGTCTTGTACCTAGCTTCTCCCCACTTAGAGCAAATTCCTAAAACAATCTGTAGGCCACCAAGCGGTATTGTCTGTAAGAGAATGACAACAACACTATTAGACATTCATGGACAATTGTTGTGTACTGTCTGTATTCCTACTGTAGCAGCATGGTGTAGAATATGAGACATCTCACAGACACACATTCGCTAGCCAGCTACAACACACAGGTATATCGACTCAAAGACGAGTCATGAAGCCAAAGTAATTTCATTACTCTTCATCATCATCATCATCAAAACATTTATCCAGTTTTGCTCCTAGTTCTAATGGGATACATTGAGGTTAGCTAGCTAGCTAGCTCAACTTGTATTGGTACTAGCAAGCCCCGTTATGGCCGAATTGATCACAAATTATACTGTACTGAACAACACTGCCTCGTGTGAAAAGAGAGCATAGATATATTGCTAGAGCTACCAACAGCAAAACAACTTACTTGTTTGTCATACTATTTGTTCATATGTAAAATTATATCAAAACCAGTTTCCTCGTCCAGCTCTTCTTGGAAAGAGGAATCATCAGAAACAGCCATTGTAATTATTTCGCTATCCATCTCAGACAGACACAGTAGCATACTGTAGCTACCTGTGAACCTGTCAAATCTAGTACCGCCCCCATTTTTAAAAGCATACCTTTGAGGGTGGGAACAAGGAGGTAGGGCTCCCGTCAGGCTGTAGTCTTTACAAAACCAGAGAAAATGACTCAACCTACATATCCGTCAATGTCGTGGCAGACAGGAACATTGTTGAGACAAGTTCAATCTCTCTATTGAACAAGGACAACCATATCTACTCGATGCGAGATTGTGCAATCTGTGAAACATAAAGGCCACAATAATTGCTACAAAACACAACTCTATAAATGTTTTGATCAGACAGCAGGCGCAATCAACCAATTACGTCATTGGTTGAAGTCTCCTGGTGCAAACACTCTAAAAATTCCACTATGGTGCATAATTATGTCTGAAACACCCCCCTATCACTCATAATTATGTAGGGAGACTGGAAAAACACCCCAAATAATGTCCAGTGGTGAAGCTTCCCTTTAACAAAGAGACACACCCCTCCACCCTTCGTCTTACCCGAGGCTGCAGACCGGTATTGACAATGCATGGAAAAACCAGCGAGATGTACTGTATATTATCCATGTCCTTGTTCAACCACACCTACGAGAAAAATAGAATATTACAGTTCTTCAGGTCCGTTGATAGGATAGTCTCGAAAGGAGCTCATCCAGTTTGTTCTCTAGTGACTGTATGTTCGCCAATAGAACGGAGGGTAGAGGCAGTTTATTTGCTCGCTAATGTGGTCTCGTCAGGATGCCGGCTCGTCTGCTTCTCTTGCACTGTTGCTTCCTCTTTCGAGTCCCGGGGATTAGGAACTGGTCCGGAGTTTGCAGAACTTCCAGAGCTGCCGACTCGTTGAAGTAGAAATTGTCATCCAAATTGAAGTTAGTGATTGCTGTTCTGATATCCAGAAGTTGTTTTCAGTCATAGAAAATGTTGGCGGAGTCTACCCAAAAAGTTAAGATCAGTGTAAAAAAACATCTTCATTGTGTGTGTGTGTAGTGTGTCTCAGTCACCAGATCTCAACCCAATTAAAAACTTAAGGCAGATTCTGGAGCGGCGCCAGAGACAGCGTTTCCACCACCATCAACAAAACACCAAATAATGGAATTTCTCATGGAAGAATGGTGTCGCATCCCTCCCATAGAGTTCCAGACACTTGTACAATCTATGCCAACGGGCATTGAAGCTGTTCTGGCTTGTGGTGGCCCAACTCCCTATTAAGACACTATGTTGGTGTTTCCTTTATTTTGTCAGTTACCTGTAAGTCTCCATGTTGCTATACATTAAAAACTCTCTTGATCAGTACTAGAGATGAGAGGCATATTAATGACACATGTAAGTCATTCCCTGCCTTACATACCTAGCCTTCCACACACATCCTGCCTCCTTCAGTCTGTTGACTTTTAAAAAGGTCATGTCAATAAAAAAGTAATGTATTTTCTACCTTGGAAGACATTAAAGGTCTCATTGACTTTAGTTGGTCAATTTATATTTCCATTACCTAGAAAGACGAAAGGCAAATAAATGCCTGTATGTTTCATTTACCATTTGGTGGGATTTTGCCTTCGGATTTCTCACAGTGATCTGTTTTCAGCTTTGATTTGTTTCCGTGCATTCAGGGGCTCCTCTGCAATATTTAACATAATGAACACAGAGGCAATATATTTGAATGTGAACACACACACACACACACACACACACACACACACACACACACATCTTTATATACAGAGCATGTATCAATATGTATCATATTTTTCTATTTGTATGATAATGTTCTCAAATTCTTTTTTGTGTTTTTTTTTTTACATTTTTTGTTACATGTTGTGTGCTGAGAGTCGGGAAGCAAGTACATGGAGTGAATATTTAATAAATAAACGGAACATAATACAAAACAAGAAACACTAACCACACACAGACCAGAAACAGAAACAATAATGCCTGGGGAAGGAACCAAAGAGAGTGACATATATAGGGAAGGTAATCAAGGAGGTGATGGAGTCCAGGTGAGTCTGATGACGCGCTGGTGCGCGTACCGATGGTGACAGGTGTGCGCCATAACGAGCAGCCTGGTGACCTAGAGGCCAGAGAGGGAGTATACGTGACACACATGGACAGAAAAACAAGTGAAAATACCAAATAAGATAAACAGTCCCCCACCCACAGGACTTCCCCAACCCAAAGTTAAATTAGTTGTTCACAATAGCAGTCTTTTTACAGAGTCATATGTTGATGAAAAAGCAAATATGTTTATTTCACTCGCCCCATGCGTGTATCCTATAGATATTTCCATGTTTATAATGTCCATGATCGCAATCTTTAAGGTAATGAACACATACAGGCAATATATTTGAATGTGACACATAAACACACACCTCTTCCCTTGCTTCCTTACAGAGCATGTATCAAGATACATATATATCATCTCTTTTGATTTGTATGATAATGTTTTTGCATTCTTAAGTGGACAACGCCAACACTAAACACCCTCACAGTAAATATGCTATTGTGATTAAGTTGAGACTGGAAGTGTCTGGAATTCTTTTAAAGAATAATTGCTCACTCCTACAGAGATCCATTTGTGGACATGCTTACGTAGCTTGAGGTACGCATTATTTACAAGGCAATTCTTTAAAACTAACCAGAGATACAAGCTACAACACTTTCTCTGACTGGCTCGCCAATGTTTGAAAACGATTCAGTTGGCATAATGACCTAGCGTCTGTGTTGCACAAACAGTAAAACACCAAGATGCCACCATTGCACAATGGATCCTGTTGTTCTTGGACAGTGTGACTGCGTGGAACAAGTAATGAACAAGTAATTCCCCCACCACAATTGATTTCATGTTGGGTGCTCAAATAGACTACACTTCCGTGCCTGGTTTCGCTGGCCTCAATGAGTCAAGGTTGTTCATGCAGAGCCAATTTGAATGAGTGCATGTTAGGGTCATGATTTGACTCGGCCAGTTTGTTGTCTTGGATGCATGTTTCTCATCTTTGAAAATGTGTTGCCAATGTTATAGGCTAATCGACGAGTTGGGCTTCTCACCATAGAACGCTATTGGGAAATCAAAATCATAGAGTGTAAAAACACCCCATTGCTCCTTACATCGTTGAAAGAAGAAAATCAATTGTGTATTACTGGTTATACGAGTGGCCATAGGTACTGTACAACATGAAGAACATGAACACATACTTCTCTTGAGCACAATCTGTGAGGTGAACATCGACAAAGAATCCGTTCCACACAACATGCTTTCATATTGCGGAGAATGTTAAAGTGGAAAAGTGTTGAAAGGGATCGGTTGATCAAATCCAAGATGGGGGCCAAACTTCTTCTTTCAACTATGCCGCTTCTATCAGTAATAGGAAACATTCTTATTACATCTCTATGCAGCTTTGGCACAGTGTCTGTCACAGATCAGTTGATTATTTAACATATTTTAGAAATTGAAGATGAGAGATGCGTTGACAGGTTCTAGGAAAGCCTTGAGAAGAAAACCAACAGTGTCTGGGAAAATATAAACGTGCTTCCACATACCAGTACAACATTAAAGCCTCTCGCATACTGTAGAACTGAGTAGTCAATACCTCAACTTAATTTCTCACACTACAGTTAAAGTTGACACTTTTGCAAAGGCAGTGCAAACCCTGGTGAGATATGGAATGGGAATTATTCTCGGGTAAATATGAGCAGTGGTAAAATGCTACAGTCAGTGGTAAAATGCTACAGTCAGTGGTAAAATGCTACAGTCAGTGGTAAAATGCTACAGTCAGTAGTAAATTACTACAGTCAGTAGTAAATTACTACAGTCAGTAGTAAATTACTACAGTCAGTGGTAAAATGCTACAGTCAGTAGTAAATTGCTACAGTCAGTAGTAAATTGCTACAGTCAGTAGTAAATTGCTACAGTCAGTAGTAAAATGCTACAGTCAGTGGTAAAATGCTACAGTCAGTGGTAAAATGCTACAGTCAGTAGTAAAATGCTACAGTCAGTAGTAAAATGCTACAGTCAGTGGTAAAATGCTACAGTCAGTGGTAAAATGTTACAGTCAGTGGTAAAATGCTACAGTCAGTAGTAAAATGCTACAGTCAGTAGTAAAATGCTACAGTCAGTGGTAAAATGCTACAGTCAGTAGTAAATTACTACAGTCAGTGGTAAAATGCTACAGTCAGTAGTAAAATGCTACAGTCAGTAGTAAAATGCTACAGTCAGTGGTAAAATGCTACAGTCAGTAGTAAAATGCTACAGTCAGTGGTAAATTACTACAGTCAGTGGTAAAATGCTACAGTCAGTGGTAAAATGCTAACCCTCTTTCACATAGTTTGGTGTCATAACCAGTAATAATTACTCAACGATCCTAAACACAAAAAACAAAGGACACTCTAGTGGTCGTGTTCCAAGAAACATCCTTGCTCGTCAAAACTTGGCTGTTTTCCAAGAACCCTTCATGCTACTCAAAAGTGGTTGTGTTCCAAGAACCATCCATGCTCCTCAAAAGTGGCTATGTTTCAAGAACCAGACAACAGCACTGGACGTGTGTCAACCTTTATATGTGAGTACTGTGGGGTCACAAAGGTCAGGCAGAACCCAGCATTGTGAGTGCCAGCCTTCCAATCTGAACAGTGTTATTACTTCCTTTGTTTTACGTATTTTGAAGAGCCAAACGGCACTCCCACTCTGCTTTCAGCTGCTTTTTGATGTCTGTCAGACAGACTTGTCCTCTGTTTCCATACATTCTGTTTGATTGCCATCCAGCTCCAGCTGAAAGGGCAGTTTCAAAGAGCAGAGAGGCAGAGAGAGAGTTGCTTATTCCACTTTTGTTTATCCATTACACTTGCATTGGCAATGTAAACATATGTTTCCCATAACAATAAAACAACTTGAATGTAATTGAACTGAGAGATGGGGGGGGGCACACAGAGAGACAGACAGAGGTCTGTGTGAGAGAGGGTGTTCTGTGTTTTCATCCATCATCGGTGTTTACGTGTCAACAATGACATGTCAGCTGTCATGGCCTGTTGGAAAAAGTCAGAAAGAGACCTTAAGAAAGTCATCCAGTTGACAAATCCCCACGAGTTGTCTCCAGAAAACTCCACAAAAACGTGTTATAATGTTATAAGATGATAATGGTGAGAATTTAGCAAAGCTTGTTTTCTGTTCGACATGATAAATATGCAGTATGCCACAACAAAGCTCCACTATGTTGAAAATGAGATGTCAATCTTCTTGCGCTAGAGGACAGTGTACTCCTGATGAATACTATGGTTTTTGACTATCAATGCATGCATGGAACCAGAGTACTGTATGAAGATAACCAACTCAAATAGAATGTATTGAAATTGTGACTGGTGAACAGCACTGCACAGTTTGCACCTATTCGACGGGCAGTGGTTTGGTGTTGGCAGTACACTACAGAACGGTCTTTCCAAAATTGTGACTTAGTTCCAACCAATTCCTGCTGGGTCAAGGCTTAGCCTGTCTGGGCTGGGGTATACTTATAGTTTGGTTCATCTGTGTGGATACAGGATATTTCGAAAGGCTTTAGATGTCACAAAAAGCTTGAACTACTCCTGTAGAATACAAAGCATGGCATCCTCAAATACTCCATAAAGTACATACAGTACTATAGCTAGAAAAAGAAGTGAGAGTATAAGCATTATTGATGACAATAAACATTTCCCTCACACTCAAACAATGGAGCAAGCTTCCTTTCAGATGATTAATAATGTGTCGATATTCGAGGGCAGAGGCGGATATTTATCGCACAGAAAGAAAGTATGTATTGCACACCATGCTTCTATGTAGTTGCTGCCCTTGAGAGAGAATTTCAAAGTAAACTAATCATAAATGCTGCTGCATTCCCTTGTTAATAGGTTTTGAGGTAGATTCATTTACTGGGAAATGTAGGTCCAGAAGGTTTACTGTGCGACTATTGGTGATGATCATTGAGTAATAATCAAGTCATGTGCCAATAACACTCATACCCTTAAGCATGTGTGCATTTGTTCTGTATTGTATTGTATAACTTATATTCAGGCCCTATACAGTGCCTTCAGAAAGTATTCACACCCCTTAACTTTTTCCACATTTTGTTGTGTTACAAAGTGGGATTAAAAGGGATTTCATTGTATTTTTTTGTCAACGATCTACACAAAAGACTCTATAATGTCAAAGTGGAAGAAAAATTCTAACATTTGTAAAAGATTCATGAAAATAAAACACTGATATATCTTGATTAGATAAGTATTCAACCACCTAAGTCAATACAAGTTAGAATCACCTTTGGCAGCAATTACAGGTTTTATAAATAAGTGGATCTTACGAGTTGTATACAGAGATGACCAGTTTACAGAGGAGTATAGAGTGCAGTGATGTGTCCTATAAAGAGCATTGGTGGCACCCTTACCTGCTGATCTATAAATTACGTCTCCGTAATCTAGCATGTTTAGGATGGTCATCTGAATCAGGGTTAGTTTGCCAGCTGGAGTGAAAGAGGAGCGATTACGATAGAGGAAACCAAGTCTAGATTTAACTTTAGCCTGCAGCTTTGATATGTGCTGAGAGAAGGACAGTGTACTGTCTAGCCATACTCCCAAGTACTTATATGAGGTGAATACCTCAAGCTCTAAACCCTCCGAGGTAGCAATCACACCTGTGGGGAGAGGGGCCTTCTTCTTACCAAACCACATTGCTTTTGTTTTGGAAGTGTTCAGAACAAGGTTAAGGCAGAGAAAGCTTGTTGGACACTAAGAAAGCTTTGTTGTAGAGCATTTAACACACAATTCGGGGAGGGGCCAGCTGAGTATAAGACTGTATCATCTGCATATAAATGGAAGAGAGAGCTTCCTACTGCCTGAGCTATGCTTTTGATGTAAATTGAGAAGAGCGTGGGGCCTAGGATCGAGCCTTGGGGTACACCCTTGGTGACAGACAGTGGCTGAGACAGCAGATGTTCTGACGTTATACACTGTACTCTTTGAGAGCGGTAGTTAGCAAACCAGGCCAAAGACCACTCAGACACACCATTACTCCTTAGCCGGCCTACAAGAATAGAATGGTCTACCGTATCAAAAGCTTTGGCCAAGTCAATAAAAATAGCAGCAACATATTGCTTAGAGTTAAGGGCAATGGTGACATCATTGAGGACCTTTAAGGTTGCAGTGACACATCCGTAACCTGAGTGGAAACCAGATTGCATACCCGAGAGAATACTATAGACATCAAGAAAGCCAGTCAGTTGATTATTGACAAGTTTTCCAACACTTTTGATAAACAGGGCAAGATAGAAAGCGGCCTATAACAGTTAGGATCCACTTGATCTCCACCTTTAAATAAAGGACAAACTGTGGCTGCATTCCAAGCAATGGGAACCTCCCCAGAAAGGAGAGACAGGTTAAAAAAGTTGTAGATAGGCTTGACGATGATAGGGGAAGCATCCTTAAAGAAGAAAGGTCTCTGCTGTTTGTTTTGTCTTTTGTCTTTCCCTTTCTCCCATCAGGTCAAATGAATTAAATGCTGAACTGCATGCTTCGGAGGAGTTTCATCCAAGGGGCTATTATTATCAACAATGGTGATTCCTCCCTTCCTTCCTTCTACTCTTACATGTGCAGGTTGGATACTATTTGTCTAACTGTCTACTGTTTGTGTACCTGTGTGGACTGTGTTTGTGTGGACTGTGTTCCTGTGTGGACTGTGTTCCTGTGTGAACTGTGTTCCTGTGTGGACTGTGTTCCTGTGTGGACTGTGTTCCTGTGTGGACTGTGTTCCTGTGTGGACTGTGTTCCTGTGTGGACTGTGTTCCTGTGTGGACTGTGTTCCTGTGTGGACTGTGTTCCTGTGTGAACTGTGTTCCTGTGTGGACTGTGTTCCTGTGTGGACTGTGTTCCTGTGTGGACTGTGTTCCTGTGTGGACTGTGTTCCTGTGTGGACTGTGTTCCTGTGTGGACTGTGTTCCTGTGTGGACTGTGTTCCTGTGTGGACTGTTCCTGTGTGGATTGTGTTCCTGTGTGAACTGTGTTCCTGTGTGGACTATGTTCCTGTGTGGACTATGTTCCTGTGTGGACTATGTTCCTGTGTGGACTATGTTCCTGTGTGGACTATGTTCCTGTGTGGACTATGTTCCTGTGTGGACTGTCTTCCTGTGTGGACTGTCTTCCTGTGTGGACTGTGTTCCTGTGTGGACTGTGTTCCTGTGTGGACTGTGTTCCTGTGTGGACTGTGTTCCTGTGTGGACTGTCTTCCTGTGTGGACTGTCTTCCTGTGTGGACTGTGTTCCTGTGTGCACTCTCTTCCTGTGTGGACTGTGTTCCCTTGTGGACTGTGTTCCTGTGTGGATTGTGTTCCTGTGCGGATTGTGCTCCTGTGTGGACTGTGTTCCTGTGTGGATTGTGTGTCTAATGTGTGAGCTGTGGTAAGATGTTCCTCTTGTAGGACAGTACTGTACAAGTCAATCTAATCTAAAATCAAATTAACATTTTAAATTTAGTCAACTGGTATTCATAAACCCTAAAATATTTCTAATTCAACCAAATGAAAAAGCCAAATAAAGACTGTCTCGATAATGTTCCTAAATAACTTGACATTTATAAGGGCTATCAATGAGATCCATTCATTCCCTGACTTCTGGCACAGACATGCTACCTCATCTTGCTTGTTCTGTGTTGTCGGCATCTTAACAGGCTGCAAGCCCGAAATCGGAACGACAATGACAACAGCTGCAGGGCGCGAAATTCAAAATCTATTTTTTAAAAATATTTAACTTTTACACATTAACAAGTCCAATACAGCATTTGAAAGATAAACATCTTGTCAATCCAGCCAACATGTCCGATTTTTTAAATGTTTTACAGAGAAAACACCACATATTTATGTTAGCTCACCACCAAATACAAAAGTGGACAGACACGTATGGATATGATTATGATGTATGAATTATGATTCAAGTAGCATGCACAAGCCAACCGAAATAAACTAAAACCAACCTAAAGAGCCCAGAAAAAACTACCTCAGATGACAGTCATATAACATGTTACACAATAAATCTATGTTTTGTTCATAAAAAGTGCATATTTTAGCTATAAATCAGTTTTACATTGATGCTACCATAAATGCTAACACATAGCTAGAGCCTGAATCCAGACGGGAGTAGCCAGAGAAAATACATACACCAACGTCGGCTACTAATTACACCTCATAAAACATTTCAGAAAAACATATGGTGGATAGCTAACGAAAGACAGATATCGTGTGAATAAAGCCAACATTTCCGATTTTTGAAGTGTTTTACAGCGAAAACACAATATATCGTTATATTAGCTAACAACATAAGCTAGCATAAGGCAGCACTAGCATTGGGCAAGCGCTAGCCTAGCACAGTTAGCCCAGTTACCACAGCACAGTTCGACAGA
This sequence comes from Salvelinus fontinalis, assembly GCF_029448725.1. Taxonomy (NCBI): domain Eukaryota; kingdom Metazoa; phylum Chordata; class Actinopteri; order Salmoniformes; family Salmonidae; genus Salvelinus; species Salvelinus fontinalis. The sequence goes on along the minus strand of NC_074670.1, from coordinate 61,819,392 downwards.
TATATGAAAAAGCATCCCAAATTGGGTCCTTATCTTTGTTGGTATTCCATCAGAATGTTGTAACGGGGTCCAATGTCCAGTAGAGTCTTTAGTTGGGTTCCAGAACGAACTATTTCCCTCTTTGGTTAGCAAGCACAATAGCATTGCGGCGCTACTCTGCCTTTCTTCAAAAAATTCTTCCGTCGTATCACATCTAAAGTCCAGAATAAATTGCAATAATATAATTAAAGTATATTGAAAAAACATACTTTAGGATGATTTTGTGACATGTATCAAATAATATCGTAGTCAGAGATCATATTCACCGTTATCGACCTTCTTCCAGAAGCCGAGACCAAATTCTGCTTCGTGCCCGGAATTTTTTTTTAACTGCGCAGGTCTCACAAGAAGGTGTGTTATTCAGTCCATGGACGAGATATTCGACAGCTTTCAATTCTCACTTCCGCATTACAGCCTGATGAAGGCGTGTGACGTGTTTCTATGGTCCTAAGTCTAAAGGCCTTTTATAGACAAGGTCTTAAAGAGACACATCGCATTTTGGAAATCTCAATTCGGCTGGGAAAATGGCTGTAAAAATATTTCTGTTCGACTTAGAGAAACAATTCAAACCTTTTTAGAAACTATAGACTGTTATCTATCCAACAGTAGTAAATATATGCATATTGTAAAATAAAAAGTTTCTTAGGAGGCCGTTTGAAAATGTGCACATATTTTCCAGTTTTTTCAATATTCGCCCTGCAGCCATAACAGGTTTTAACAGATTCAGGTCAGGTAAGAGGGTAATCATTCAAATGCTGCTTGCGTCGAAATATAACTATATAAGGAATATAAAGAGTAAATACAGTAATGATTTGAGTACAAAAGCACAGTATGGTTTCAGAGTATGGTTTCACAGTATGGTTGCATATTATGGTTTGACAGTATGGTTTCACAGTATGGTTGCACAGTACAGTTGACAGTATGGTTTCACAGTATAGTTTCTATGTATGGTTTCACAGTGTCACGCTTCTCGTGGGCTGAAGGAAGAGTGGACCAAGGTGCAGCGTTTAAAGTGTTCATGATTTAATCCAAAAACCAATCGAACAAAAACAACAAACAGGAGAACGAAAGCGAACAGTTCTGTCAGGCAAACAAAACAGCTAAACAGAAAATAACTACCCACAGAGCATCAGTGGGGAAAAGCTACCTAAGTATGGTTCTCAATCAGAGACAACGATAGTCAGCTGCCTCTGATTGAGAACCACACCCGGCCAAACACAAAGAAATGCAAAACATAGAAAAATGAACATAGAATGCCCACCCAAATCACACCCTGACCAAACCAAAATAGAGGCATAAAAAGCTCTCTACGGTCAGGGCGTGACAGTACCCCCCCCCCCCCCCCCCAAAGGTGCGGACCCCGGACTGGGGACCCTCGCTGTGGGGGCAGGACTGGGCACCCTTGTAGCGGGCCCCGGACTGGGGACCCTTGTTGGGAGCTCCGGACCGGAGGGCGCCTCTGGAAGCTCGGGACCGAAGGGCGCCTCTGGAAGCTCCGGACCGAAGCGCGCCTCTGGAAGCTCCGGACCGAAGGGCGCCTCTGGAAGCTCCGGACCGAAGGGCGACGCTGGAGGCTCCGGACTGACGGCCTTCGTTGGAGGCCTCGTGCCATGACTCCTCACTGGAGGCTTCGTGCCATGGATCATCACTGGAGGCTTCTTGCCATGGATCATCACTGAAGGCTTCGTGCCATGGATCATCAATGGAGGCTTCTTGCCATGGATCATCACTGGAGGCTTCGTGCCATGGATCATCACTGGAGGCTTCATGCCATGGATCAACACTGGAGGCTTCTTGCCATGAATCATCACTGGAGGCTTCGTGCCATGGATCATCACTGGAGTGGAGAGACACACAGGAGGCCTGGCTCTGGGAGCAGGCACAGGACTCACCAGGCTGGGGAGACATGCATTAGGGTTAGTTCTTAGCACAGGCACAGGACTCACCAGGCTGGGGGGGCATCCAGGAGGCCTCATTCTTGGCCGAGGCACCGGATAAACTGGGCCGTGGAGGCGCACTGGCGGTCTCGAGCGCAGAGCTAGCACAACTCCTCCTGGCTGGATACCCCCTGTAGCCCGGCAAGTGCGGGGAGCTGGAACAGGCCACACTGGGCTGTGCTGGCGAACCGGGGACACCGTTCGTAGGGCTGGCGCAAGATAACCCGAGCCGAGGAGATGCACTGGAGACCAGATGCGCTGAGCCGGCACCATCTCTCCTGGCTCGATGCCCACTCTAGCCCGGCCGATGCGAGGAGCTGCGATGTAGCGTACCGGGCTGTGAATGTGCACTGGAGACACCGTGCGCTCCACCGCATAACACGGTGCCTGACCAGTACGACGCTCCACCCGGTAAGCACGGGGAGTTGGTTCAGGTCTACAATCTGACTGAGCCAAACTCCTCGTGTCCCCCCCCCAAAAAGAATTGGGGGCTGCCTCTCGTGCACGCCTCTTCGAGCCAACTCCTCATAGTGTCGACGCTCTGCCTTAGCTGCTTCCAGCTCCTCTTTAGGACGGCGATATTCTCCCGTCTGTGCCCAGGGTCCCTTGCCATCCAGGATTTCCTCCCATGTCCAACTCTCCAGGTAACCACGCTGCTTGGTCCTCTTTTGGTGGGTAGTTCTGTCACGCTTCTTGTGGGCTGAAGGAAGAGTGGACCAAGGTGCAGCGTTTAAAGTGTTCATGATTTAATCCAAAAACCAATCGAACAAAAACAACAAACAGGAGAACGAAAGTGAACAGTTCTGTCAGGCAAACAAAACAGCTAAACAGAAAATAACTAAGAATCGGTGGGGAAAAGCTACCTAAGTATGGTTCTCAATCAGAGACAACGATAGGCAGCTGCCTCTGATTGAGAACCACACCCGGCCAAACACAAAGAAATGCAAAACATAGAAAATGAACATAGAATGGCCACCCAAATCACACCCTGACCAAACCAAAATAGAGACATAAAAAGCTCTCTACGGTTAGGGCGTGACACACAGTATGGTTGCACAGTATGGTTTCAAACGTAAATAACCTTTCTAGTTTAATAAAGTTATATTTTCCTTTTTTTAAATTCCAATCCAAATTCATGCAGGTCGTGAAGCCATTGAGTGAAAGGGAGGGAATTATATTTGGATTTTTATGGTTTTCTATAACATGCAAAAGCTGCCAATTTCATCTATGTCAAGACTGGAGTTCAGCTCTGAATCCCTGACAACCTAATAGAAAGCCAGTGGTCGGCAGTACGTATACAGAGAGCCCAACGACAGGGAATGTGTGGAGAATATTCTAGAAGTTAATCAACATAAATTTATCAGAAAGAAAATAAACCTTTTCAGTGTATTCTCAAGATATTCTCAATGCAGTGCCGCCATATGGAGTCCAAATGATAATAGGCATTCATTGTATGGCAGCTATGGGCAGAGAAATATATGGGCTACAAAAGAGAGGCAGATCTTTCCAGAGTAACTTCAAATGTACTCCAAGTTTTGTGAGAAGAGAGATACGACCCCAATCAGTAATGAGGCAAGCTAATGAGAAGACAATTGTGTTGGCGAGGTTGGCAGTGCCCGTGCTGTGTGGCATGTGACAATGCCATGAATGCCATTATCACAGCACAAAGACCAACCGTTATTTCCTCTATCAACTGATATCAAACCCCTTCAGTTCAAATATGTTCCTACGAAAGAATTTGTATTTCATTTTACATTCTGTCTCATTGCGTTTTTGAGAGAGCGTGAAAGGTAACTTCTCTCATTAAATTACCTACGTTTGATGTTTGAAGTTTTTATCTCACAGGATATACTGTACAGTAAGTTGCCCTGTGAATACCCTCAAGATTCTTATTTCCTTACGTCAAGAACTCCCATTTACCTGTTTACACTGCCTGAAGGAGAAACCTGAAACGTGTTGCATCCACACCACTCTCATTATTTGTTTCTGTGGCTTGAATAACAGGTATGTTGACTACTTTAATCATTCATAGCTCTGATTACCACACACAATCTTTATGGCACTTTCTGGTCTCACTTTACTTCATGTCACCTCCAATGTTCCTATTTTCCTAACAAGTTAAACCTCGCAAAATGTCGACACAAGGACAAGCGAGATGGACACTTGAAATTGCATGCAAATTCATAGCGGAGAGACTCATTTCACGGATACCTTTAAAGCTGCTGGAGAGAGGGTGATAAGATGGACACACAAGCTGCATATCAGATAGCAGGCATGGATCACTCTGTCCTGTCAAAACCCCTAGGCCGTAGCAGAACACATGCCCCAAGGCATGTTGTATGTTAATGCCCATCCACAGAAACCCCCACTGACAACAATATTGCAGCAAATCCACTCCTTCTTCCTTATGTGAGCCCGATACATTGATTTAATTCAACATTGTTCTGAGGATTTCCATGCCCTACTTTGGAATTGGGATGTAAATGGACCACTCTATTTGGTTAATCAACTCTGCCCTCAGTACTTGGTAATAAAGCACTCTTATAGTTACAATACAGTACGGGCTTAATGTGTTAGAGTGGGATGTATTAGTGATGGGCTGAAGCCTTGTTGGGAATAAAGACAAGGATGAAGGTGAAATAAGTAGCCCTCATTCACTCACAGTCAGCCTTCCACACTTCAGGCTAGCACGGTCAGTAAACTGTATACTGAACAAAGATATAAACGCAACATGCAACAATTTCAACGAGTTACTGAGTTAACTTTACTGAGTTCATATAAGGAAATCAGTCAACTGAAGTACATGAATTAGGTCCTAATCTATGGATTTCACATGACTGGACAAGGGCGCAACCATTGGTGGGCCTGGGAGAGTATAGGCCCACCCACTGGGGAGCCAGGCCCACCAACCTGGGAGCAAGGCACATCCAATCACAATTACTTTTTCCCCACAAAAAGGGCTTTATTACAGATCGAAATACTCCTCAGTTTCATCAGTTGTCCAGGTGGCTGGTCTTAGACGATCCCACAGGTGAAGAAGCCAGATGTGGAGGTCCTGGGCTGGCGTGGTTACACGTGGTCTGCGGTTGTGAGGCCAGTTGGATGTAGTGCCAAATTCTTTTAAAATGACATTGGAGGCGGCTTCTGGTAGAGAAATTAACATAAAATTACTGGCAACAGCTCTGGTGGACATTAGCATGCCAATTTCCCGCTCACTCAAAACTTCAGAGATCTGTGGCATTGTGTTGTGTGACAAAACTGCACATTTTAGAGTAACCTTTTATTGTCCACAGCACAAGGTGCACATGTGTAATGATCATGCTGTTTAATCAGCTTCTTGATATGCCACACTTGTTAGGTGGATGGATTATCTTGGCAAAGGAGAATGTTTATTAACAGGGATGTAAACAAATTTGTGCAGAACATTTTAGAAAAATAGTTTTTTTGTGGGTAGATGTTTTGACCACTTGGTGTAATCTGTAAGGTGTTGGACTGTCAGAATTTGCTAAGGCACATTATTTTGCTGTCAGTGTTTCATGCAGCACCAAATGCCACTCAAGAAGTTTCCATTAGAAAAAAAGCACTGGACGCACTGGTTGAATCAACATTGTGTCCCTGTTATTTCAATGAAATGTTGAACCAATTTGGAATAGACGTTGAATTTGTGCCCAGTGGGAAGGTTCTGAAATGAACTAGAGCAATCTTATCAATGTTGGAGTATGAAGTGTAAGAAATTGCAAAATTGAAAACCATAGTTCAGCAGTTTTTCTGATGTTAAACCAAATAATTGTTTGGTTCTAACTCAAAACATGTATTGAGTTGTGTCTGACCCCAAGCTATTTCAGTAGTATTGTCTAATCAGCATTATTTTAAATAGGAAATATTACACTTTTGCATCAGAGAAATGTTTGCTATTTTCTCAACAAATAGGCTATTTAAATAGGCTAAATAAAAAGGCATTGTAGAGAAGTGTAAATGAAAACAGTTTGTGTGTTTTATCACCTGCTGTAAAAACCAGGCACCAGCTTTGTACCCGGTGCAATTGTTTGCTAAATCTGCCATTATGTTTTCATCTGCCAGCAAACAGCTTTCCAGGGTGCGACAAACATAACCCAATTCTTCATATGCTGCAAAACACGACTGGGCACAATAGTGCTTGTTAATAAGGAACTTGTATTTATTTTTTACAGGGTAGGCCTACTCAAAAATGCTCCCCTTCAGTGGTAAACATTTATTTTTGGAAACTATTTTCATAATTTTACCTGCAGACACAAACTATGGTCTCTCTCTATCTCTCTCTCTCTCTCTCTCTCTCTCACACACTCTATGTATCCATATCTCTCTGTCTTTCTTTCTCTCTGTATTTCTTTCTCTCTCTGTCTCTTTATATATGTATCCATCTCTCTGTGTCTTTCTTTCTCTCACTCTCTCTGTCTTTCTATCTCTCTCTATCTATGTATCTCTCTCTCTCTGTCTTTCTTTCTCTCACTCTTTCTGTCTTTCTATCTCTCTCTATCTATGTATCTCTCTCTCTCTATGTATCCATCTCTTTCTGTCTTTCTTTCTCTGTTTCTTTCTATGTATATCTATATCTCTATCTTTCTTTCTCTCTGTCTTAATCTCTCTGTATTTATCGCTCTCTTTTTCTCTCTCTCTCTCTCTCTCTATTTCTGTATGTATCTCTCTCTCTCTTTCTGTATGTATCTCTCTCTCGCATTCCCCGTCCCTCTTTCCCTCTGTTGATGACAAACGGTTCGCACGGGCTCTAGAGCGGCAGTTGAGATTTCCGCGCGCCAGTTGGTGGAAATAGATTCTCTGGAGCAGTTTCGAATCGGTTTCTCTACTGTTGGCACCAGACAGCCGCCAAACATCTTTACCAACGTCATCTTGACAAACGTAACTACTAAGTAGTCTAGCCCATCTTGGTAACTGCAGTTCTTAGTCTACAGCTTTTACGCGTTGGAAGCTTGGAAGGAAACTAAAACTTCTGTTTTCTCGTGTTTTTAATGTTGTTACAGTTAAATATGCAAGCTTTTGTCGCTTGGATTCTCATGTATGGAGTGACAGGTATGTTTAACCTAATGATATGTTGCACATCACTCTGAAATTGACCAATATTTATTTATGCTAATGTATGGTTTAAGCCTGTATATTATCTGTTTTCCCCTCCAATTCTGGCATTGTTTGCATTTATTTTTGATACTGGTCTTCTGGAAGTTTGCTTAGCTTGAACGTCTTAGACGTGTATATTGCAATAGATGCAGCTAAATGCAGCCTATACTGTAGCATTGCTATCGTTAGTGTTAACCACCTAGCAAACATTAGCCACAACAAATGGGAATTTGTAACATCATAAGTTTTGCTAATTCGAAACATATTATATAAATGTCAAATTCATAACATATTGTAAATATTGCAATTTGTAACATCTACGAATTGTAATTCGTAAGATATCAAATGAAACGGAAGATGGACATGGACACAAATTAATACATACCATACCATACAAAACATAATATATCATACTAATTGGAGTGTCCTGGATTTACATGTATAATGTTATGTCTACCCCTGAGTCCCAACCTGGTCTCAGAGCATTTCGTATTATTCTGTAGTAAATCCGAACAATCCTCCTCAACTATTTACTCAACTCTTACCCTAGGAGGTCTGGAGCCTACTGGTTTTCTCTTCTACCTGATAATTAATTGCACCCACCTGGTGTCCCAGGTCTAAATCAGTTCCTGTTTAGAGTGCAACAATGAAAAAATGCAGTGGAACTAGCTTTGAGGTCGAGAGTTGACTTTGAGGGCTCTACACTATACATTGCATGATTTGTCAAATAACCTGAAATTAGGCAAACTAATAGAATTTAACAACCAGGAATTGGCGGAGTGATTTCTGCATATTGCACCTTTTTTGGCTGATGGCTGCTGATGTTTCACATTGAGATATTACATTGCTGTGGTGCTGTTTATGCAGTTTGGAGAGACTCATTTGGGGTTGAGGAATATTATTCTCAGTCATATAAATAATGTATTTTCCCACCATTTGTTTACAAGAGAGCATTGAGGTCATCATGGGACCTTTTTACATAACTGTTCACCTTATTTCAATAATGTGGAATGAACACCAGTAGAGAATTATATAGAAACCATCTCCTTTATGATGCTCATACCATAGAGATACATATTGTGGCTCATACACTAAATATAACATGTCAGGATCTTGCCCTGGGCTTTTCTGAAATTAGCATGGCAAAGATTTTGGCCCTGAGAGTCATATTCTAAAATTACATTCTCACCGCTTGCAGATATCAAACAAATATTGATTAGTAAAATCAATCATTCAAAATACTGTATTAGTATTACATATATTGTATGACACATCTGAGAACATTTGCTTTATTCAGTATTTCCATGACAATTGTAGCTTGTTTAAAAGTGATGATCAAGATCATTGAGTAACTGTTAAGCCTGCATGCATCAATTTCAATCAGTGAAATTAGTAATCCAGCTATAAGTGCTTGTCAGTCACCACATACCCTAGGCCAGGGGTCATCAACTAGATTCAGCCACGGGCCCATTTTTTCTTGAGTGGATGGTCGGGTGCCGGAACATAATTATAAATAATTTGTACTCTGCAAATTGACACAAGAAGCCCAAACAGATATTGTATTTGTCAAAACATAATAATTTCAAAGTTTGATTACATTGGTACACAAACACATACACTGAGTGTACGAAACATTAGGAACACCTGCTCTTTCCATGACAGTGACTGACCTGTATTGATGTCACTTGTTAAATCGACTCCCCTTCATCTAGGAGGAGACAGGTTAAAGAAGGATTTTTAAGCCTTGAGACAATTGAAACATAGTGTGTGTGTGTGCCACAACCAAATGTGTGCCATTCAGAGGTTGAATGGGCAAGACAAAAGATTGAAGTGCCTTTGAATGCGGTATGGTAGTAGGTGCCAGGCACAACGGATTGAGTGTGTCAAGAAATGCACCGCTTCTGTGTTATTCACGCTCAACAGTTTTTCGTGTGTATCAAGAATAGTCTACCACCCAAAGGACATCCAGCCAACTTGACACTGTGGGAAGCATTGAAGTCATCATGGGCCAGCATCCCTGTGGAATGCTTTCGACACCTTGTAGAGTCCATGCTCCAATGAAATTAGGCTTTTCTGAAGGCAAAAAGGGTGAAACTCAATATTAGGAAGGTGTTCCTAATGTTTTGTACACCTAGTGTATATCTCTATTTACGAGTGGAAATACTTGGCAATACATTTCCTGAATTAAAATGACTTTGAGATGAATTCCTAGTAATTTTACAGTCTTTCATGTCTAAAATCTAATTGCTCAGAAGACGTTGGGGTTCACGATCCCTGCCCTAGGTTACTTACAGTCACCCAAGTCATAGACTGTTTTCTCTGCTACCGCACAGCAAGCGGTACCGGAGCGCCAAGTCTAGGACCAAAAGGCTCCTTAACAGCTTCTACCCCCAAGCCATAAGAATGCTGAACAATTAATCAAATGGCCACCAGACTATTACATTGACACCCCCCCCCCCATTTGTTTTGTACACTGCTGCAACACGCTGTTTATTATCTATGCATAGTCACTTCGCCCCTACCTACATGTACAAATTACCTCAACTAACCTGTACCCCCACACATTGACTCAGTACCGGTACCCCCTGTATATAGCCTCGTTTTTGAAGGTAACCTGGAACCGGTTTAAAAAATGAATGGAATTAGTTTTGTGCCAACAAAAAAGGGGTTAAATATGTGTAAAAAAATATATTTCATAGATATAGGACAAACACTTCAAAACCTTATTTCTTATTATTTATTTTTGACTGTCTGTAGCAGTAAAGGCCAAATTCAATATTTTGGGAAATAATTTTGTAGATATATTTTTTATACCTACAGGGGCCCTAAAATTCTAAATAAATAGCTAAATTATCCATAGTACGGCCATCTTAAAACAATTCTGACAGGCAGGCTCTGATAGGCTAGACCACCCTGTAATGCACAGCATAACAGGTGTCACAAATTGATGAAATCAGGTGAGCTCCAATTAATGAAAATTATATGCAAATATTTGGGGTGAAAAAAGGTAGACCTCCTACAGTATCCTGACTGACAAGTCAGCCATGTTAGTGACAGGTTGCTCTGTGGCTCGGTGCTGGAAAGTGTCCACATTGACAGATGGACTGAGAGACTGTCTAACATCAGTTGACATCAGTTGACCAAAATAACTGCCACAGGGTTATTTGGGACACTGCAATAGTACTTTCTTCCTCAAATTTGATATTTAATGTGCATGGATTTTGTACACAGATCAAGAGATATTCTTAGTATTGACTCAGATTAATTTGGCATGAAAAAGTAATTGAGCACACAGGCTACATGGAAGGTAGATGTATTTCAAAGTGTCCCATGCAGACTAACGTAAAGTTCTACTTCATTCCCAAAACAAAGTGTCCCATGCAGACTAACGTAAAGTTCTACTTCATTCCCAAAACAAAGTGTCCCATGCAGACTAACGTAAAGTTCTACTTCATTCCCAAAACAAAGTGTCCCATGCAGACTAACGTAAAGTTCTACTTCATTCCCAAAACAAAGTGTCCCATGCAGACTAGTGTAAAGTGCTACTTCATTCCCAAAACAAAGTGTCCCATGCAGACTAGTGTAAAGTGCTACTTCATTCCCAAAACAAAGTGTCCCATGCAGACTAGTGTAAAGTACTACTTCATTCCCAAAACAAAGTGTCCCATGCAGACTAGTGTAAAGTACTACTTCATTCCCAAAACAAAGTGTCCCATGCAGACTAGTGTAAAGTACTACTTCATTCCCAAAACAAAGTGTCCCATGCAGACTAACGTAAAGTTCTACTTCATTCCCAAAACAAAGTGTCCCATGCAGACTAACGTAAAGTTCTACTTCATTCCCAAAACAAAGTGTCCCATGCAGATTAACGTAAAGTTCTACTTCATTCCCAAAACAAAGTGTCCCATGCAGACTAACGTAAAGTTCTACTTCATTCCCAAAACAAAGTGTCCCATGCAGACTAGTGTAAAGTGCTACTTCATTCCCAAAACAAAGTGTCCCATGCAGACTAGTGTAAAGTGCTACTTCATTCCCAAAACAAAGTGTCCCATGCAGACTAGTGTAAAGTACTACTTCATTCCCAAAACAAAGTGTCCCATGCAGACTAGTGTAAAGTACTACTTCATTCCCAAAACAAAGTGTCCCATGCAGACTAGTGTAAAGTACTACTTCATTCCCAAAACAAAATGTCCCATGCAGACTAACGTAAAGTTCTACTTCATTCCCAAAACAAAGTGTCCCATGCAGACTAGTGTAAAGTGCTACTTCATTCCCAAAGCAAAGTGTCCCATGCAGACTAGTGTAAATTGCTACTTCATTCCCAACACAAAATGTCCCATGCAGACTAGTGTAAAGTTCTACTTCATTCCCAAAACAAAATGTCCCATGCAGACTTGTGTAAAGTGCTACTTTATTCCCAAAACAAAGTGTCTCATGCAGACTAGTGTAAAGTGCTACTTCATTCCCAAAACAAAATGTCCCATGCAGACTAGTGTAAAGTGCTACTTCATTCCCAAAACAAAATGTCCCATGCAGACTAGTGTAAAGTGCTACTTCATTCCCAAAACAAAGTGTCTCATGCAGACTAGTGTAAAGTGCTACTTCATTCCCAAAACAAAGTGTCTCATGCAGACTAGCGTAAAGTGCTACTTCATTCCCAAAACAAAGTGTGTCAAATGTTATTTTGCTTCAAACGTCAGATTTTATTTGGGGTTGATCTGGAACTGCAATGCAACAGATGGAATGGGATGTGGACTCATCTCAGCATCGAACCACTTTAAATATTGGAAAATGTGGAGTAGGACTTTACAGGCGGATGGATATTTGATGTCAATTTCCGTTGCCTGAAATGGAATTATTATGCACTGTAAAAAAAAATTTTTTAAAACACCTGCAAATGTTGTTGTTTCAACTATTTATTATTAAGTAACTGGTTCCATAGCGTTTTTTAGTTTACTCAACTTTTCGTTACAAGTGTTACCTGAACAAAAGAAAAACATAGCTCCAACTTAAGACAGCTGTGACAAAAATTCTGTCAATATTAAAATTATGTGTTTGCTCAACTCAAATTCACTGCATCACCTGCCATGGTGGGAACAGATGTTAGACATAAACAGCTTTGCAAGTCTCTTTGAAGGACTTTCCTTGTTGCATCATGCATTGCTGTATCCAGAATGATGTTCCTCTAGAGACATGGTTTCAAGAATTGTTAAGGAAACATACTCTTATTAGGACAGATGAGCAATGGCTTCTGAAAGATAATTGATGTATCTCTTCTCAAATGATACGAGACACCAAGAGGACTGCAGTTCTCCTCAGTATGTTGGTGGCTATAGATTGCAGCCGGTAGATTGGTTTTCCTACCTGTGATTTTATCTTAGTGTATAAGCTCTGATGTTGGAACCATCCTTCTCCTCTAACTGTGTTAGACAACATCAGTATCTCCATGATTGATTTTGAGAGCAGTGAATTTCTCAGAGCGAGTGTGAAACTAGGTCCCTCACTCATGTCTCTGTTGTGATGAAGTGCATGGCTGAGGTTAGCCAAAGCCCTGAGGTTTGCACATGACTTACCATGTCCATCTTTACAATGCATTTACATTTCAGTCATTTAACAGAAGCATTCAGGGTTAAGTGCCTTGCTCAAAGGCACATCGACAAAGATTCCTAGTCACCCCAATAAGCACTGAGGTGTCCCTATCAGCTGTTAGGGTTCATGTAATCTTCATTCTCATGATCCCAGCATGATAACATCAAGACAACTGGGAATGACACCATATTTTTGGTTGTTATCTGGTCAGTAAACCATGATGGCCATGTGTCAAGCATGCCTCACTTAATTGCAACCAATTCCCGCTGGGAATATTCATTGGTTACGCTCTCTGTGTGACAAACGGGGGCAAACCAGGTAAATGCCCATTATGTTGTTGTAAGTGCCTCTCTTGTAAAGCAGTTAGGGGCTGGTTGGTTGTACAGCAGTAGGAGCAATAGAATCTAGGATGATCCCGCCAACTTCTCCTGGTCCATTGGTGTAATATGGATCAACATGGAAAAGAGTAGAAATTGAGGTTCAATCCTGCATTGACAAATGCTTCAGTAAGCAGTCAGAGCTGTGCTATTCAGAAACAAATAACGGACTACATACACGATGATGTGTGGGTATATTTCAGAAACATACAGTGCATTTGGAAAGTATTCAGACCCCTTCTTTTGTTTCACACTTTGTTACGTTACAGCCTTATTCTAAGATGTATTACTTTTTTTATCAATCTACACACAATACCCCATAATGAGAAAGCGGAAAACAGTTTTTTTGAAATGTTTGCAAATAAAAAACAGAAATACCTTATTTACATTAACTCAGACCCTTTGCTATGAGACTCAAAGTTGAGCACAGGTGCATCATGTTACCATTGATCGTCCTTGAGATATTTCTACAACGTGATTGGAGTCCACCTGTGGTAAATTCAGTTGATTGGACATGATTTGGAAATGCACACATGGTCACTCTGACAGAGCTCCAGAGTTCCTCTGTGGAGATGGGAGAACCTTCCAGAAGGACAACCATCTCTGCAGCACTCCACCAATTAGGCCTTTATGGTAGAGTGGCCAGACGGAAGCCACGCCTCAGTAAAAGGCACATGACAGCCCGCTTGGAGTTTGCCACTAGATTCTCTGGTCTGATGAAACCAAGATTGAACTCTTTGGCCTGAATGCCAAGCGTCACGTCTGGAGGAAACCTAGCACCATCCCCATGGTGAAGCATGGTGGTGGGGGGATGTTTTTCATCGGTAGGTACTGTGAGACTAGTCGGGATCGAGAGAAAGATGAACAGATCAAAGTACAGAGAGATCCTTGATGAAAACCTGCTCCAGACTGCTCAGGATCTCAGACTGGGGCGACAGTTCACCTTCCAACAGGGCAACAACCCTAAGCACACAGCCAAGACAACGCAGGAGTGGCTTTGGGACAAGTCTCTGAATGTCCTTGAGTGGGCCAGTCAGAGCCCGGACTTGAACTCAATCGAACATCTCTGGAGAGACCTGAAAATAGCTGTGGAGTGACGCTCCCCATCCAACCTGACAGAGCTTGAGAGGATCTGCAGAGAAGAATGGGAGAAACTCCCCAAATTCTGGTGTGCCAAGCTTGTAACGTCATACCAAAGAAGACCCAAGGCTGTAATTGCTGCCAAAGGTGCTTGAACGAAGTACTAAGTAAAGGGTCTGAATGCTTATGTAAATGTGATATTTCAACAACAACAAAAAATTATACATTTGCAAAAATAAAAAATAAACAATTTGCTTCGTCATTATGGGGTATTGTGCGTAGATTGATGAGGGGGGGGAAACGATTTAATCAATTTTAGAATATGGCTGTAACGTAACAAAATGTGGGAAAAGTCTGAATACTTTCCTGGTGCACTGTATAACTGACTACAGTATGATGTGTGGGTATATTTCAGAAACATATAACTGACTAGATACAGTATGATGTGTGGGTATATTTCAGAAACATATAACTGACTAGATACAGTATGATGTGTGGGTATATTTCAGAAACATATAACTGACTAGATACAGTATGATGTGTGGGTATATTTCAGAAACATATAACTGACTAGATACAGTATGATGTGTGGGTATATTTCATAAACATATAACTGACTAGATACAGTATGATGTGTGGGTATATTTCAGAAATATAACTGACTAGATACAGTATGATGTGTGGGTATATTTCAGAAATATAACTGACTAGATACAGTATGATGTGTGGGTATATTTCAGAAACATAACTGACTAGATACAGTATGATGTGTGGGTATATTTCAGAAACATATAACTGACTAGATACAGTATGATGTGTGGGTATATTTCAGAAACATAACTGACTAGATACAGTATGATGTGTGGGTATATTTCAGAAACATAACTGACTAGATACAGTATGATGTGTGGGTATATTTCAGAAACATATAACTGACTAGATACAGTATGATGTGTGGGTATATTTCAGAAATATAACTGACTAGATACAGTATGATGTGTGGGTATATTTCAGGAGCAAAAAGGCAGTGGGGGGCCTTTGCATGTAAAAGTGCACCCGTTTAGTTTGATTATCATGGAAGCAGATAAAGGATGGTGGATATGTTCCCCTGTTGCATTATGCAACTAGCCTATACTCCAGAGAGCACACGAACACTCTGAACTAAGAATAAATCATCTCAATGAACTGAACACCATGGGAGCCCTGTTAATATTTCGTATTTCATACATTTTCAGAATTGACTGCTAATTGAAACATTGATAGGAAAATGCTCAAGTGTTTTGGACAAGCCCATCCAGAGCCGACTGACTGATGAGCTAGCTCCCCTTGGGTGGACGATACTGAAATATGTTGACTTTCATCATTTTTAGAGGGCTCTTATAATATTTTGTTTCCACTCAGGAAATACACCAACTTTAAAATTAGCAACCGCTCTTTAATTTTCCGTGGTGTTATAATGTGTTTCCATTCCCGACTTATAATATGTGTTCCCATTCCCCACTTATAATATGTGTTCCCATTCCCGACTTATAATATGTGTTCCCATTCCCCACTTATAATATCTGTTCCCATTCCCCACTTATAATATGTGTTCCCATTCCCCACTTATAATATGTGTACCCATTCCCCACTTATAATATGTGTTCCCATTCCCCACTCAATGAGAAACACAGACTTTGAAATTGAAACACGGCTCTTGAATTTTCAGCAGGAACTTCGTTCAACATCTCAGAGGAGAAGACGAACTGCCCCCTAGGATATTTCCCTTGTGGCAACCTGAGCATGTGCCTGCCCCAGCTCATGCACTGCAATGGCGTCGATGACTGTGGAAATGAAGCGGACGAGGAGAACTGTGGTGAGTTGTCAGTTTATTAATTTATGTGTCAAACTCCAGTCCTGGAGGGACGAGTGTCTGGGGATTTTACAACTCCTTTGTACTTGATTGATCAATTAAGGTCACTGATTACTTGGGAACTCCCATAACCTGGTTGTCTAGATCTTAACGAGACTCCGATAGAAATGAAATAACAAAAACCAGAAGACACACGGCCCTCCAGGACCAGCAGACACACGGCCCTCCAGGACCAGCAGACACACGGCCCTCAAGGACCAGCAGACACACGGCCCTCCTGGACCAGCAGACACACGGCCCTCCTGGACCAGCAGACACACGGCCCTCCTGGACAAGCAGACACACGGCCCTCCTGGACCAGCAGACACACGGCCCTCCTGGACAAGCAGACACACGGCCCTCCTGGACCAGCAGACACACGGCCCTCCTGGACCAGCAGACACACGGCCCTCCTGGACAAGCAGACACACGACCCTCCTGGACCAGCAGACACACGGCCCTCCTGGACAAGCAGACACACGGCCCTCCACGAATTGAGTTTGACACCCCTGATTTATTGACTCATTTATTATAAGTAATTGTATTCTGACTGTGCTCACTTTGATCCTTGCACTCCAGACTTTGATATTTGGATATTTGATAATGAAGTGTGGCAGTGCATCAGATGTAAATGTTTCCATCAAGGAAAGTTCAGGATTATTCAATTTAAAAAACAAATATATATTTCACCTTTATTTAACCGAGTAGACTAATTGAGAACTGCGACCTGGCCAAGATGAAGCAAAGCAGTTCGACACATACAACAACACAGAGTTACACATGGAATAAACAAACATACAGTCAATAATACAGTAGGGAAAAAAGTATATATACAGTGTGTGCAAATGAGGTAAGATAAGGGAGGTAAGGCCATAGTGGTGAGGTAATTACAATATAGCAATTAAACACTGGAGTGATAGATGTGCAGAAGATGAGTGTGCAAGTAGAGATACTGGGGTGCAAAGGAGCAAAATAAAGAAATAAATACAGTATGGGGATGAGGTAGTTTGAAGGGCTATTAACAGATGGGCTATGTACAGGTGCAATGATCTGTGAGCTGCTCTGACAGCTGGTGCTTGAAGTTAGTGAGGGGGATAAGAGTGTCCAGCTTCAGCGATTTTTGCAGTTCGTTCCAGTCATTGGTAGCAGAGAACTGGAAGGAAAGGCGGCCAAAGGAAGAATTGGCTTTGGGGGTGACCAGTGAAATATACCTGCTGGAGCGTGTGCTACGGGTGAGTGCTGCTATGGTGACCAGTGAACTGAGATAAGGCGGGGCTTTACCTAGCAAAGACTTATAGATGACCTGGAGCCAGTGGGTTTGGCGACGAGTATGAAGCGAGGGCCAGCCAACGAGAGCATACAGGTCGCAGTGGTGGGTAGTATATGGGGATTTGGTGACAAAACAGATGGCACTGTGATAGACTGCATCCAATTTGTTGATCTTGCAGCAGTCATAAAACATATCACATCAAAAATGTAAAATAAATAGCGAAGGATATTTAAAAACAAATAGGCAGGGTAAATGCAGTTTCATAGTGCAAGTGCTAAGTGCAATTAGTCCAACATTTTGTTAAGTTGCAGAATTGCATTCGGAATAAAAGTACCTACTTCTTTTAACCTTAGGTAGTCTGTATCTGCGGCCAGAAGGAAGATGCTGTAATTCAGGGTGGAGTGGATGCGAAGAGTCAACCGCTATTTTATTCGCCTTCTGGAGGGCTCTGCCCAGGTAGAGAGATAAAAATTCTTGCTGTTGCTGCCCCAAGATTTTTCCACAAGTCCTGACTATCTTGCCCAACCTATTTTTCTGTGCAACCTTGAAATTCCCAAACCAGCAGGTCAAGCAGTAGGACGGAATGCTCTTAATGAAAGATTTATAAAATAGAACCATGATGGTTAGATCAGCATTAAAACAGTGCAGTTTCCTTATGAAATACATTCTCTGTTGGCCTTTCTTAAAAATAGCGTCAGTACACTGATCCCAGGACAGCTTGTTGTCAATGACTAGCCCAAGGTATTTGTACTCCTCCACTATTTCAATGGGCTCACCTTTTATCAGTGATGGTGTGTGCATGGTAATGTTCCTTCGAAAGTCAATCACCTCGTCCTTAGTTTTGATGTATTTAATATTAGATGGGATGACTCACATCAGACAGTAAAATCTTTTAGAGCCGGTCCGTGCTCCGTCTCATCCCCTTCAGGAAGATTGACCAAAGCAGTATCGTCAGCATATTTGATCAGGTGGCGCCCTGGGAACCGGCTCCGGCAGTACTATACAGTATGTACTATACAGTATGTATAGTACTGTTGAAAGAACACTTCCCTGTGGGGTTCCAACTGAAGTAGTGCGCACCTCAGAGAGTGTTGCCAACTCGTACCTACTGAGACATATTAGTTAGAAAGTTGGTGATCCATGTGATAAGCATAGCATAAGTCTCCTCTCAATCTGTCCGCGAGGACAAACGGATTGTGTTACATGCAGAGGAGAAATCTGCGAACATGATATGCACATGGATTTTACTGCCCTCCAAATGTATGTACACCAGATGTAAGAGCGAGAGGATGGCAAGAAGCCAGTAGTTGTCCCTGCAATACATAATTAAGTGTGACAATCAATCGGAAGCAAAGTAGAAACGTGTCAGCAAATGTTCCTAGGTAGGGATATATAAATAGCCTAACTATACATTTGGCCATTGTTTAGAATGGCTTGTATCCTGGCTCTATGTCAGCATATGGTGAGTAAAATACTGAAGTCAGTGATTCCCCAAGATACATTTTTTGCAGCGGTGGCAAGGGGAAGGGGAGGGGTCCGAGGGGAATGCCCCACCAGGATAAATGTTTTGTAGGACTGTGAGAAGGTCAGTTCTTTTTTACATGTTTTTATTATATGTTCAAGCAATAGGCAGAATAAATCATTGAGCAAATAACATTTAGATCGTCAGTGTAGAGAAGGCCAGTTCTGTTGACTTTTAAAGCCACGCCTTTTTCTCGGGATAAATAACTAGGAAACTGGTAAATTATAATGAATTATTTATATGGACAGCATGGCGTGAAATGGAACTGTTAAATTACTGTTAAGTTAAATTACTATGGCTTCTGCATGATGAATCAATGCCCAGGGTGGGGACAGACAGCACATCTCAGTATGGAGCGCAGTTCACAATGCATGTAGACCTATGATCTCATCATTGTAACTTTTTTTCTTGTGACAGGTAGGCCTATATTTGCTGCAGCATAGCCTATGCTACAGTAATATAAAGACCGAATGTGTGTCTAATTTACCCATCTCCATCTGGCTTTCGGAGGTCACCTTGTTTTTTCATTGTAAATATATCCTTTTTATTTTAGCTGCAGAGTTTTGAAACAGCCTATCACTCGAATTTTGTTGCTTTAAATCAGTGCACATGCGAGCATTCTATCGCAGTCTTTCTTTCTCCATCAAAATAGATAATCCTGTTCTAGATTGATATATAGCTCTATACATAGGTGTCCTAGCCTACCTCTTTCAGGTAAGACATTCAATGTAGTATTAGACTTACACTGCTGTTCAAAAGTTTGGGGTCACTTAGAAATGTCCTTGTTTTTGAAAGAAAAGCACATTTTATGTCCATTAAAATAACATCAAATTGATCAGAGATACAGTGTAGACATTGTTAACCTCTCTAGGGTATGTGGGACGTTAGCGTCCCACCTCATCAACAGCCAGTGATACTGCAGGGCGCCAAATTCAAAACAACAGAAATCCCATAATTTAAATTCCTCAAACATACAAGTATTTTACAACATTTTAAAGCTATACTTGTTGTAAATCCGGCCAAAGTGTCCGATTTCAAAAAGGTTTTACGACGAAAGCACACCAAATGATTATGTAAGGTATGAGCCAAGTCACAGAAATAGACAGCCATTTTTCCAGCTAAAGAGAGCATTAACAAAAAGCAGAAATAGAGATAAAATTCATCACTAACCTTTGATAATCTTCATCAGATGACACTCATAGCTCTTCATGTTACACAATACATGTATTTTATGTTCGGTAAAGTTCATATTTATATCCAAAAATCTGAGTTTAGGCAAGACGCTACTGTATCACTTGGCAAAAAGCCTGAGAAAATGCATAGCACCACATTAAAATGAATGACTATGAAAATTACTATAAAATCAAACTTTCATTAAATCACACATGAAAGATATCAAATTAAAGCTACACTGGTTGTGAATCCGGCCAACATGTCAGAATTCAAATAGGCTTTTCAGCGAAAGCATACGATGCTATATCTGAGCATAGCACCATTGTAAACAAAAGAGAGAAAACATTTCAACCCTGCAGGAGCGACACAAAACGCAGAATAAAAATATAATTCATGCCTTACCTTTGACGAGCTTCTGTTGTTGGCACTCCAATATGTTCCATAAACATCACAAATGGTCCTTTTGTTCGATTAATTCCGTCGATATATGTCCAAAATGTCCATTTATTTGGCGCGTTTGATCCAAAAAAACACCGGTTCCAACTTGCTCAAACATGACGACAAAATATATCAAAGATTACCTGTAAACTTTGCCAAAAAATGTCAAACTACTTATGTAATACAACTTTAGGTATTTCTTTACGTTAATAATTGATAAAATTGAAGACTGAATGATATGTGTTCAATACAGGATTAAAACGATATGTAGCATGCCTTCTGTTTGATTGAAACGCATGTCTAGGACACCAGGAGTGCTTGTGACTTCAAGATGGCTGTATTTCTTCATTGCACAAAGGAATAACCTCAACCTATTTCTCACGACTGTTGACATCCAGTGGAAGTCTGGTTCTCATTGAAAAGACAGTGACCTCAAAACAAATAACATCTGAATGGTTTGTCCTCGGGGTTTCGCCTGCTAAATAAGTTCTGTTATACTCACAGACATACTATTATTATACTATTAATATGCATATCTTATATCCTGGCGATGAGTAACTGGCAGTTGAATTTGGATATGTTTTTCATCCAAACGTGAAAATGCTGCCCCCTACCCTAGAGAAGTTAATGTTGTAAATTACTTTTGTTGCTGGAAATGGCAGATTTTTTATGGAATATCTGCATAGGTGTACAGAGGCCCATTATCAGCAACCATCACTCCTGTGTTCCAATGGCACGTTGTGTTAGCTAATCCAAGTTTATCATTTTAAAAGACTAATTGATCACTAGAAAACCCTTTTGCAATTATGTTAGCACAGCAGAAAACTGTTGTTCTGATTAAAGAAGTAATAAAACTGACCTTCTTTAGACTAGTTGAGTATCAGCATTTGTGGGTTCGATTACAGGTTCAAAATGGTCAGAAACAAAGAACTTACTTCAGAAACTCATCAGTCTATTCTTGTTCTGAGAAATGAAGGCTATTCCATGTGAGAAATTGCCAAGAAACTGAAGATCTCATACAATTCTGTGTACTACTCCCTTCACAGAACAGCGCAAACTGGCTCTAACCAGAATAGAAAGAGGAGTGGTAGGTCCCAGTGCACAACTGAGCAAGAGGACAAGTACATTAGAGTGTCTAGTTTGAGAAACAGATGCCTCACAAGTCCTCAACTGGCAGCTTCATTAAATAGTACCCGCAAAACACCAGTCTTAACGTCAACATTGAAGAGGCGCCTCCGGGATGCTGGCCTTCTAGGCACAGTTGCAAAGAAAAAGCCATGTCTCAGAAATAAAATATTAAGATGGGCAAAAGAAAACAGACACTGGACAAAGGAGTGGCCACCACACTCAACCCTATTGAGCTGTTGTGGGAGCAGCTTGACCGTATGGTACGTAAGAAGTGCCCATCAAGCCAATCCAATTTGTGGGAGGTGCTTCAGGAAGCATGGGGTGAAATCTCTTCAGATTACCTCAACAAGTTGACAACTAGAATGCCAAAGGTCTGCAAGGCTGTAATTGCTGCAAATGGAGGATTCTTTGACGAAGGCAAAGTTTGAAGGACACAATTATTATTTCAATTAAAAATCATTATTTATTACCTTGTCAACATCTTGACTATATTTCCTATTCATTTTGCAACTCATTTCATGTATGTTTTCATGGAAAACAAGGACATTTCTAAGTGACCCCAAACTTTTGAATGGTAGTGTATATTTAGCTAATTAATGATGGGTTGTGCATAATAAGCTTCTAACTTGTAGCCTATATCTCTTGCACAATACGCACGCACCTGTGCTCCACTGGCATCTCCTTCAAAAACGCATGGAGTCCCATGCAGGAAAAGCTAGACTAGAATATCTTGCTGGACATCATTTTTGTAATGTTTCTTATACCAATAAACTATTCGAAGAGGGACTCAAGCTCTTTTTTTGCTGAATGTTAAATAGAGCAGTCAATAGAACTCACGGGTAGTTTGAAAGTAGAGTGACCACGCGATGGCTATAGCAGTTATTTATTCAGACCCATAGCTAGTCAGTCTTTATGAGGAGAAGTGAAAGCCTTCTGCATCTTATTCTAGTCCTATTTTATTCAAGGATGTCATTAGAGTGATGAAGGACAACGAAACGTATTCATTTCACTGTTGAAAGCGAGGAAGGAATGAAGCAACAAAAGGGAGCGGAAGAGCCTACTAGGCTAATACTGTAACATTAGCGTGCAATATTATGAAAAGTATGTGTCAGCCTACTAATTATACAAATATGCCCTATTATATTTCAAAATTGTAATCAAATACCCTAGCCTATACTTGTAACTTTGTATCGCATGTTCTCTTCTGCCTTATCATGGTTTGAACGATGTGCTTAATCCCAGTGCATATAATACTGTATAGTACAGTAATACAGTAATACACTCAAAAAGATTAGCCTACTGGAGCTAGTTTTATTTATTTACCCAAGAGAACATATAGCCAGCTACATCCATGGGATTTTATGTTTTTCTGTTGTAAGTAATGTGAAGTAGCCTATATCACACAGTATATCTATTGGATAGCGACACAATCACTTGGGCTTTTTTTGGCTTGGGCTCATTAAATGTCGTTAATGTAGGCTCATAAAATGTATTTAATGTATGGCTCATCAGGCTCAGGTTGTATCAGGTTTGAATGTTCATGCTGATCAAAGCTCTAATCAAATCCAGACATATTTATATTGTTTATAATGCTTTTGAATGACACTTCTGGTTTTGGTGGGAAGTACCGGGTTACCCGGGAGAAAAGTGATTTATTCTCGGGATGGAACATTTGTAAAATACCTGAAAATATTAACCTCTATTGCACACCTTAGTGGGCTAATCATTAGCTAGATCCAAAGTCCAAACATGATCTTGTTACTAGATACCAACATATTGATGACTTTAATGTCCCAAAAACAACTTGCAACAGTGAATATATTGTAGGCCTACCTGTGACACTCCAAACTTGAATGTGCCTCAATAGGAATGTTTATTTTTCTCATATAATGCACAACGACAAGTTGACTCGGAATGCGTTCGTAAATTCACTCTGGCTATCTACCCTGATTTCAGAGCACTCTCGTCAGAGTGTGCCAGAGCACAGAATAACTGATTAAATTACGAACGCGCAACACCTGTTGAATATGACCTGTGTCAGTAAACATCGTCAAAAAAAAATGAATTAAATTGTTGCCAGCAGCCCAGTTACAGTCACCAACGCTCTATATACCATGAAAACAGCCTAACCAGCTCTGCTAGGGCGAGTAAAATGGTCAGAGTGAGGTATTCTCTCATTTGTGTCCGGAAGTATTAAGCTAGCCCACTTTAACCAGTTAGCGTGGGCGCTTGACTGCTGTTGTAAGGGACGCTTGGATCAACCCTACTCTTCGGCCAGAGCGTCCAGTGTCAATCGTGCAGTGTGCACTCTGAATGCTCCGAGAGCTAAATGCTCTGAATTTACAAAAGGACAATCTGACAACGCTTTGAATTTATGAACGCCCAGAGTGCACTCTGAGTGAATTTACGAACACACCCTAGTTAAATAGCTAGGTAAACTATTATACTGTGTGGTTGTCTGATTCTGCTGTTCATTACTCATCTTGTTGGCAGAGGACAAGTAAATGTGGACGGTTCCAGCATCTTCAAAGTGTGCCTCGGTATCAATATTCTTTCCTGTTCAATATTTTTGGGGAACAGCCAAATAACCCTTTTGGAACCCTTTTTTTCTAAGAGTGTAGGGTAGAAACAAAGGCATTCCCATTTGGTCTTTGATATTGTGTTTTGCCAGAACATGTGCATGATTCTCTGGAGACGAGTTGTGTGGAAAGTAGATTTCGGGAGATTTTGGAGTTGATTTTTTTTGTCCTCTACGATAGCATTTTGTCTTCTTGGTGATGGATTACAGTCTCATACCACGTGAGATCAGACAGGCTTTGGGTCATGTACAAGCTGCTCCTGTGCATCAAGCTCAATAAACTCCTGTTGCTGTGTAGTGAAAGCTATAACTGAAAGCCAACATAAAATGTTTTTTGTTTTTGTTTTAGCAGTTCATACCAGCAGCATGAAACAGGAAGTATTGCTCATAGTCTTTGTTTATATTTGTAATGAGTGATTTTCAAGGCGGTAACACCTATGGCATAAAACAGAGGGACAGACATAGTAATGTAATAGTGTAAGGTAGTGTGCATACTATGACATTATTAATGGGACACCAGTTCAGTTATTGAGAAAAAAAAGTATTGTAGGAAGACTTATTTTAGTAATAACTCTATAAAAGGGTTTCCTGAACCCAGTCCCCCCCCCCCCCCCCCCCCCCCATTAATGTTAGTGTTGTTGGGAAACCCTGCTCTAGAAGACTACAAGTAGAACAATAATAATAGACTTATCTGAAAGGAATTAATTATTTGATAATCAATTAGAGTTATTTACCAGTAATATCAAGACAAACACAGTTTCTTCATACAATCAACATTTAATAACACTAATCAAAATATTTACAAACATAATGAGAGTTAGGAAATAGAATGAAAGACCAGAAGTGAAGATATGAAGATCCTGTTGTCTGTTGTGGCTTCTTGATTGTTCAGGCCGCATAGAAGAGAACAAAGGAAGAAGATGGCTGTGTGTCCTTCCTGGTTGAGTTGGCGTTCCTCCAAGTTGCTCCTTTGGTCCTGAGTTGGTGTCCTTATGCTTGTTGTTTTTTCTCTGTTGGCTCCTTGCTTGAGTTGCAGAAGCTGTACTCTAATTCTCTTCTCATTCTTTCATTGAATGTTAGCTTATTAAGTGTACTGTTCAGGCTACAATAGCTCTTCTTCTGAGATTAAGTCTTCTTCTAAGCCTGTTTAGTGCGTGGGCATAGGGCTGTTGTGGTGACCATATTACTGCCAGACCTGCAGTCATGAGTCATTGAGTCATGGTAATCTCCTCTTATGCACTCTGGACATGCATTGGTAGTACCCAACCACTCTGTTGGCACTCTAACCACTCTAATATCAATGCAAAATGCAATCAAAAATCACATCAAACGCTTATCATCAAAACAGTAGCATGCTTTTAAAACTCACCTCACTGTGATCACTCAAGTTCAACAACAGGTTGAGACTGAGTGGATGTTGTTTCAGAGGCAAACACAACGAAATGGACAGCGCTTTCTATGGTGATGATTAATTCAAAATGCCCATACACATATTAGAGCTTCAGCATACGCATAGGCCTGCCTATATATACGTCCAAGCCCCCCTAAAAATTCTGAATTAAAATCATTATTGTGCCGTTATACAATATATAGCCGAATAGCCTACAGCATATAAAAAATACATTTAAAAAATAAACAGATTTAAGAAGTCTTTGGTACATAATTGGTCTAGCCTATACTCCAAAATTAAACTAATTCTAGTAATCCCCTTTGAGTGTGGACTGTATTATTATGCATGCTGGATGTACTGGTTACCTTACGCTACGCTCCAAACTTTCAAAGCATGAGTCTGGGAGAGAACATACAGCCCTAGGCGATGCTGTTGGTTCCTTGATTGTGCAGGGTGGCTTACATTTAGCCTACAATTGCTAATAGGGCATTTTTTATGTATTTTCATAATTAATAGGCTGAAGCATTACCTTTAGCTACAGAATATCCGTGCATTTCCATCTCTTTCTCTCCTTCATTCCTTTCTCGAGAGCGCAGACAAGAGGGGCTGTCAACAGTTTACTGGAATATGTTTAATTGTGAAAACATGTTACTATCGATGTTCCTGAACAGAATATCACTTGGTTTCCCAAATTAAGCACTGGGTAACTGCAGGAACAGGGTTGGAGGGCCCATGGCATACAGCATTTGGGTGGAATATCACGTCACGCAGCGAGAGGCTGCATGCTTCTCAAACAGTGGTTGATGCCTGGAGTGAATTTAGTGTTCTTGTAAGCCCAGCAGAGTTTTGATGGTTGCCTGGTATTTTTCAGTAGGTGTCAATTGGTCTCTTTTGTTTCTGCCTGTGCTTTTGCTTTCTCAGCTTGGTGGAGAAGGGTGCTGATGGTGACATGGGACTCCTTCTCTGGAGCTGGACTAAGAGTTTGGGGCTGGGAGGGTGACTGGGGTGTCAAACGACCCCCCTGTTCCCTTATCTCTAAGTGTGTCTCCATCCTGATGTGTTTGACCTTGCTCAACTTTTCTTGCTGATTAGAGACTTGGGACAGCTTTGATTTGAAGGTTAACAATTGAACTTTATTTTTCCTCCATCTCTGAACGCATGACTTGGTACAGTGTTGATTGTAATTTTGTAAATAGCAAGTTTTGAGCATTGCTGCTTGGTCAGTTAAACTAGTGGAATCTAATTTCACAGGTATAGTCTTATGGTTGTGGTCTCAAGTTAATGTTGTGGTCTTTAGTTAAGGTTGCCATGCTTTGCACTTTTCATAAACAGCAGCCCTCTTTGTGGTAATGATTACCCAGTATTTTATGGTAATGATTACCCAGTATTTTATGGCATGTTAAGAAACTCTTGGAATAATTCCATCCTCTAATTTGGTTGTCCCCTCATATAGAGCATGTTGGTCACAGCTCTGTATGGAGAATATCGTTGAAGTAGCTTTTTGAGTCCTGGCAAGCAAATTAATATGATCCAAATGCTGGAACTAAGTATTCCCATTGTCAGAGTCACAAAGCAATCTAGATTAATTTACTAATGAGTTACTAATGCTATTGAGTTGAAGAAAGCCGTACCTAAGTCCCCATGTCAGTAAGTGTCTTAAACACTGCAGACTTATATGTGACATTAAGATAATGTTAAAAGTTGCGAGCGACAAATTTAGCATGTGTGTGTGTGTGATGGACTTTTCAGTGATTGCATGTCAAGGTAAAAGCTATACTACTGTGCAAAAGTTTGGGGTCACTTAGAAATGTCCTTGTTTTTGAAGGAAAAGCAAATGTTTTGTCCATTAAAATAACATCAAATTGATCAGAAATACAGTGTAGACATTGTTAATGTTGTAAATGACTATTGTAGCTGGAAACGGCAGATTTTTTTATGGAATATCTAAATAGGCGTACAGAGGTCCATTATCAACCATCACTCCTGTGTTCCAATGGCACGTTGTGTTAGCTAATCCAAGTTTATCATTTTAAAAGGCTAATTGATCATCAGAAAACCCATTTGCAATTATGTTAGCACAGCTGAAAACTGTTGTCCTGATTAAAGAAGCAATAAAACTGGCCTTCTTTAGACTAGTTGAGTATCTGGAGCATCAGCATTTGTGGGTTTGATTACAGGCTCAAAATGGCCAGAAACAAAGAACTTTCTTCTGAAACCCTTCTTGTTTTAAAAAATGCAGGCTATTCAATGCAAACTTGTTAACACTGAAGGCCCAGAGTGAATTTAGGATGTATTATGAATATGATGTGTTGTGATTGACAGCTACACAGCTTTGTAGTGTGTAATACGGAGATCAATAGCAGGAGAGCTGGTGAACATCCATGGGCCGTGCTGAGAGGAATCATGCAGAAATGCATCATGCTGCCTCCTTTTGACTTTATAATTAAACTTTCAAGCTAATGTTCAAAATCCACAGGCCCTGGCCCAGCCCAGCAGAGAAAATGTTATTGGTAAATGTGTGTCCAATACCAATGTTAACACTGAATTGACAGACACATTTTAAATGATTAAGGGGTATTCTGTTGTTCAAAATGGGTTTGCATACGCAATGTCATAGTGAACAAAAGCTGTGACATACTGTAATTACATCTTTACATGTAAAAACAAACAATCAAACAAAACCGAGTACGTACTAATTTACTGTTTCTCCATTGCTCTTGTTATTCAAGGATACCCAATTCTTTATTTATATTTTTTGTTATTCAAGTACACCTAATAAAAATCATACATGCAAGAAAACCGTCCAACTGAATTTCATTCAGAATTTCAATTGCATCATAGAATAAAAAAAATTAAAATAACATTCAAATCGGTTTTAATATTGCGATAAACAGCATTTGTATTTTTATATCCTCTCTCCAGACCTTCAGAAATTACCCTGGTGCTAGATAAATGTGCTAGCAAGTTAGTTTTGAAAGAAACTGCAACAAATCATAAAGATTTATGAAATATTCATGTTAAATGTTATGAATGCAATCCCAATATTAATTTAGATGCATGGCTACCACTTTTATATTTGTGGTATTTGAATTGTCAGCGAACTGGAGTGATCTGTCATGGTTTAGCAAATACCTTCTACTGAGATGTACTTGTTTTAGCAGATTACGTTTTGGTGTCTGCTGTCAGATCACTAGCACTTATGGTTGATCTTTTTTGTTGTTTGTGTATTGTATGCTTCTGTCTCTTGGCAAGGTCTCCGTTGAAAAAAAGATTCATATCACAATCAGACCAAGATTCAGACCAAGATAAGAAAGAAAGAAAGAATGAAAATAAGAAAGAGAAAAATAAAGAAATAAAGAGAATTTTGGTTAGAGGGAATCTATCTGTGTTGAATGTACAATGTCTTAGTTGGCTAGTCACGCAGTAAATCAAGAGTTTGACAGGTGACAAGAATACAATAGTACATTCTAGAGAAATATCTTTTGATAGCACAAAAAGATATATGGAATCTAAAAATGACCTTTTCCCTCACCTGGAAAATATCACAAATAAAATACTTTTGATCAGAAATGTCAGAAAGTACATAATTAGTTGAAGGTTACTCAAACATATTGAAGGTAATTATAAAATGAGAATAACACTGAAGCCAAACCGGTTGCACGCGTGCGCCATCGTGTGCCATCGTGCATACATTTATTTTGTCCCCCCACACCAAACGCGATCATGACACACAGGTTAAAATATCAAAACAAACTCTGAACCAATTACGTTAATTTGGGGACAGGTCGAAAAGCATTAAACATTTATGGCAATTTAGCTAGCTAGCTTGCACTTGCTAGCTAATTTGTCCTATTTAGCTAGCTTGCTGTTGCTAGCTAATTTGTCCTGGGATATAAACATTAAGATGTTATTTTACCTGAAATGCACAAG
The DNA here is from genome assembly GCF_029448725.1 of Salvelinus fontinalis. Lineage (NCBI taxonomy): Eukaryota > Metazoa > Chordata > Actinopteri > Salmoniformes > Salmonidae > Salvelinus > Salvelinus fontinalis. The sequence goes on along the minus strand of NC_074670.1, from coordinate 61,789,938 downwards.
GTCCTCTACTCCGACAATTAATCCACACATAAAACGGTCAACCGAATCGTTTCTAGTCATCTCTCCTCCTTCTAGGCTTTTTCTTCTCTTGACTTTATATTGCGATTGGCAACTTTCATAAATTAGGTGCATTACCGCCACAGACCTCGTTCGTCTTTCAGTCACACACGTGGGTATAACCAATGAGGAGATGGCAGGTGGGTACCTGCTTCTATAAACCAATGAGGAAATGGGAGAGGCAGGACTTGCAGCGCGATCTGCGTCACAAATAGAACTGACTTCTATTTTAGCCCATGGCAATGCAGATGCTCGTTGGCACGCGCGAGCAGTGTGGGTGCAATAATTGAATAATATAGATTTCTAAATTTATTTTGCAATGCTCACGCACGCAATGCGAGCGGTGTAGTCAGCCTGTAAGTCAGAGGGAGGCGTTGTTATGAAGTTCAGTTTGAAAAGTCAAGTCTTATCACGTGTGTTTTTGTCAAACTCTCCCCATGTTACTGCCAACAATTTGGCCTGCACTGAGCAGGGTGTGGAGTCGTCCTAACATGGCCTAACCTCCCGTTGAGTATTCAACTTGGTTAATTGGCAGGCGTCCCAAATGATTAATAGACATGAAAGAGGGAGACGGAGAGAAACAGACAGAGAGAGAGATGCTGTTAGGCACATGAGACGAAAGAGAAAGAAAGAGAGAAATGAGATTACATTTGAAAAATCTCAAATTATAGGCCATCAATGGCTAAACTAAGCACAGTGCAATATAGAACTAATCAGATTATTGCTGGTTTCCACCTGCTAATAATATCTGATGTTGACAACAGAAAACAACAAGACAACATGAGGTTAATCATGAGGTTCTCATCACAAAACTATCCAAGTTCAACTTTTCCCCTGATGCCTTGAGATGGATAAACTCATACCTTAAAGGCAGAACCCAGTTTGTCAGAGTGAGCAATGTGCTGTCGCCCACTCTCAGCTATGATTTGGGCATGCCCCAAGGGTCAATACTGGCCCCCCCCCTGTTTAGGCTGTACATTACTGATCTGCCTTCTGTCTGTACTGGGTCTGAAATTCAAATGTATGCAGATGATTCCGGGATATGCAGTACCTGTCAAAAGTTTTTGTTACTATTTTCTACATTGTAGAATAATAGTGAAGACATCAAAACTATGAACTAACACAAATGGAATAATGTAGTAACCAAACAAGTGTTAAACCAAGTAGCCACCTTTTGCCTTGATTACAGCTTTGCACACTCTTGGAATTCTCTCAACCAGCTTCACCTGGAATGCTTTTCCAACAGTCTTGAAGGAGTTCCACATATGCTGAGCACGTGTTGGCTGCTTTTCCTTCACTCTGCGGTCCAACTCATCCCAAACCATCTCAATTGGATTGAGGTCGGGGGATTGTGGAGGCCAGGTCATCTGATGCAGCACTCCATCACCCGCCTTCTTGTTGAAAAACAAATGATAGTCCCACTATACATAAACCAGATGCAAAAGTGTGTCACTGCAGAATGCTGTGGTAGCCATGCTGGTTAAGTGTGCCTTGAATTCTAAATAAATCACAGACAGTGTCACCAGCAAAGCACACCCACACCATCAAGTCAAATTTATTTATATAGCCGTTCTTACATCAGCTGATAACCATCACACCTTCTCCTCCATGCTTCATCGTGGGAAACACACATGCAGAGATCCTCCGTTCAACTACTCTGCGTCTCACAAAGACACAGTGGTTGGAACCAAAAATCTCAAATTTGGACTCATCAGACCAAAGGACAGATTTCCACCGGTTTAATGTCCATTGCTCGTGTTTCTTGGCCCAAGCAAGTCTCTTCTTGTTATTGGTGACCTTTAGTAGTGGTTTCTTTGCAGCAATTCGACCATTAAGGCCTGATTCACACAGTCTCCTCTGAACAGTTGATTTTGAGATGTGTCTGTTACTTGGCTGGTAATTCAAATGAATGTATCCTCTGCAGCAGAGGTAACTCTGGGTCTTCCTTTCCTGTGGCGATCTCATGAGAACCAGTTTCGTCATAGCACTTGATGGTTTTTGAGATTGCAAGTTCTTGAATTTTTCCGGATTGACTGACCTTCATGTCTTAAAGTAATGATGGACTGCCATTTCTCTTTGCTTATCTGAGCTGTTCTTGACATAATATGGACTTGGTCTTTTACCAAATAGGGCTATCTTCTGTATACCACCCCTGCCTTGTCACAACACAACTGATTGGGTCAAATGCATTAGAAGGAAAGAAATTACACAAATTAACTTTTATCAAGGCACACCTGTAAATTTAAATGCATTCCAGGTGACTACCTCACGAAGCTGGTTGAGAGAATGCCAAGCGTGTGCAAAGCTGTCATCAAGGCAAAGGGTGGCTACTTTAAAGAATCTGAACTATAAAATATATTTTGTTTGTTTAACACTTTTTTGGTTACTACATGATTCCATATGTGTTATTTCATAGTTTTGATGTCTTAACTATTATTCTACAATTTAGAACGTAGTAAAATAAAGAAAAACCCTTGAATGAGTAGGTGTGTCCAAACTTTTGACTGGTACTGTATGTGCATGCAAAGAGCAAGCAACAAGCTGCACAAGAACTCACTGCTGTAATGGTTGCATCTCATTGTGGGGAAAAAACAGTCTGCATGTTCTTCACAAAGAGGGCAACTGATGCTACTGATCCAGACGTCTATGTGTCAGGGGAGAAGCGCCAGGTACTATCTCATTTTAAGTACCTCGGTATCATACCTGATTCTAACTCTATCTCTTTTAAAAAGCAGGTGAAAAAGTTAACTCAACTAACCAAATTCAACGTAGCTAATTTCCGATTCATATGAAATTGTTTGACTACAAAGGTAGCAAAACTATACTTCGATGCTATGACACTCCCCCACTTAACATATTGTTTGATTAGTTGGCCCCAAGCTTGCTGTACAACATTAAAACCCATTCAGTCTGTCTACAAACAGACTCTCAACGTGCTTGATAGAAAGCCAAATAGCCATCATCACTGTTACATCCCCAGAAAGCATGAGCTCCTGAGTTGAAAAAGTCTTGTGCAATACACCGACGCATGTCTTTTATTCAAGATCCTAAATGGCCTGGCTCCCCTCCACTTAGTACTTTTGTCAAACAGAAAACCCAAACCCATGGCAGCAGATCCACAAGTTCTGTATAGTTCCCTTAAGGAAAAGCACCTTTAGTCATTCTGCTTTATTCTCTGTGAGAGCTTCCCATGTCTGGAACACACTGCCATCAGACACACACAACCGTAACACCTATCGCACCTTCACAAAAAACATGAAGACATGGCTAAAGGACAATCAGACTTGTGAACATAATCCCTAGCTGTGTATTGCCGCCTTCCATGTTATCTGTTGTCTGTAGCTTGTGAGGTGTGGAAACACTTTGTTGCTTTTATGTGTTTAGTTTTGTTGCTTTTTGTGCTATTGCTCTGCATGCTACGTGTTGCTAGTCCTATGTTGCTCTGCATGTGCTCACTGCTCATTGTTTGCCTGTATTGTTATTGTAATTGTTTTTAATAACCTGCCAAGGGACAAAGTTTGAAAATTAGCTGGCTGGCTAAAACCGACACTTTTACTGAAATGTAGAGTAATGTGCACTGCCCCTGTAAAAATAAAAATTACAATTTATGAACTTTGAACTTCAAGAACTCTGCTACAGGTTGAAGATGACTCTGTCATAAACACACACACCAGTGTTTCCGTTAGCCAGCAAATGAAAAGCTGATAAATAAAACTGTTGCTGGCCAAATTATTTGAAATCCTATTGCAAAATAATGCTTTTTATTCATTGATGGAAATACCAGTCGATGGAAATACATTTCACAATCATCCTTATCGGTCTATAGGGTAATTTGCATACTTTTGTGGAAATTAAATTAAATTGGCTTGTGGGTTAGTTATCATATATCTTATTTATCCAACACAACTATCACACGCCACAGCATACAGAGCCTATTTTGAGCTGGATTTCTCCTACAGCTCCTCAGCTAAGTTGCTGCTGGAGTAAAACATGTGCTTTTATAAGCCCATTCATTGCGGAACAATTCTAAATGCAAATGTGTGTTAAAAACAGTTTGGGTGCACTATTAAAAATATCTACTATTCACCATTTAAGTGCAGGCAACAGACTATCAGCGCATCAACATGTGAGCAGGAGGCAGTATGCATTTTGAAAATATACTTAATTGTTTGAATCCTGCATGTTTTAATTCCTAATATGAGGCATGTCTTACCTTGCTTTAAAGTAGCTTATTGTCAAAATCCGACCATGTAAATGTGGAGGCAATTATTTTATAAAGACTTCATAGGCTGCACGTGAGTTTCAAATTTGGGGAAGCTTACAATTTATCCCGCCGTTTCTACCACTCTGTGCGCTAGTTATGATTTTCATATGCTCCTTTTTGGGTAACAGTTTAATTTCAATAATAACATTTGCGTTTCTCAAAATTATTGTCACGTGGTTAATCATACAAATCTGAATTAAAATGATACAATTCTAGAGCACCAGCCTCTGCCATATGGAAACATTGATACACTGGGATTCATTGGCGGCTCTAGAAATGAGCGCATGGAACTCATAGCCTATGGCCAATGCAGCAGTAGGCCTATAACTTCCATTGCTCTTTCACACCAATGATTGGTGATTATCGAGAGGGGAGATTATTGTGAAAAAATTCAAATAGTTTACTATAAGGAACTATAGTTTAAAAATATTATAATTTGCAATGGATGTTAAAAAACCCACTTTCCTACATTTCAGAACAGCAGGCCAAGTACTTCCCGAGCCTCCCCAGCTTCTCCTTCACCCAAATCCAGATTGCAGATGTTCTGAAAGAGCTGCAAAACCTGGACCCGTACAAATCAGCTGGGCTAGACAATCTGGACCATCTATTTCTAAAACTATCCGCCGCCATTGTTGCAACCCCTATTACCAGTCTGTTCAAACTCTCTTTCGTATCGTCCGAGATCCCTAAAAATTGGAAAGCTGCCGCGGTCATACCCCTCTTCAAAGGGGGTGACACTCTAGACCCAAATTCATAACACCTTTTTTGCACTATAGGTTAGAGCCTGTAAGTAAGCATTTCACTGTTGTATTCGGCGCACGTGACAAATAAACTTTGATTTGATTTATAGACCTATATTCATCCTGCCCTGCCTCTCTAAAGTCTTCGAAAGCCAAGTTAATAAACAGATCACCGACTATTTCGAATCCCACCGTACCTTCTCCGCTGTGCAATCCGGTTTCCGAGCTGGTCACGGGTGCACCTCAGCCACGCTCAAGGTACTAAACGATATCATAACCGCCATCAATAAAAGACAGTACTGTGCAGCCGTCTTCATCAACCTGGCCAAGGCTTTCGACTCTGTCAATCACCGTATTCTTATCGACAGACTCAATAGCCTTGGTTTCTCAAATGACTGCCTCGTCTGGTTCACCAACTACTTCGCAGACAGAGTTCAGTGTGTCAAATCGGAGGGCCTGTAGTCCGGACCTCTGGCAGTCTGTATGGGGGTACCACAGGGTTTAATTCTCGGGCAGACTCTTTTCTCTGTATATATCAATGATGTCGCTCTTGCTGCGGGTGATTCCCTGATCCACCTCTACGCAGACGACACCATTCTGTATGCATCTGGCCCTTCTTTGAACACTGTTTTCTAACCTCCAAACAAGCTTCAATGCCATACAACACACCTTCCGTGGCCTCCAACTGCTCTTAAACGCTAGTAAAACCAAATGCATGCTTTTCAACTGTTCGCTGCCCGCACCCGCCCGCCCGACTAGCATCACTACCCTGACCTAGAATATGTGAACAACTACAAATACCTAGGTGTCTGGCTAGACTGTAAACTCTCCTTCCAGACTCATATTAAACATCTCCAATCCAAAATCAAATCTAGAATCGGCTTTCTATTTCGCAACAAAGCCTCCTTCACTCACGCCGCCAAACTTATCCTAGTAAAACTGACTATCCTACCGATCCTCGACTTCGGCGATGTCATCTACAAAATAGCTTCCAATACTCTACTCAGCAAACAGGATGCAGTCTATCACAGTGCCATCCGTTTTGTTACCAAAACCCCTTATACCACCCACCACTGCGACCTGTATGCTCTAGTTGGCTGGCCCTCGATACATATTCGTCGCCAGACCCACTGGCTCCAGGTCATCTATAAGTCTATGCTAGGTAAAGCTCCGCCTTATCTCAGCTCATTGGTCACGATAACAACACTCACCCGTAGCACGCGGTCCAGCAGGTACATCTCACTGGTCATCCCCAAAGCCAACACCTCCTTTGGCCGCCTTTCCTTCCAGTTTTCTGCTGCCAGTGTCTGGAACAAATTGCAAAAATCGCTGAAGCTGGAGACTTATGTTTCCCTCACTAACTTTAAACATCAGCTATCTGAGCAGCTAACCGATCGCTGCAGCTGTACATAGTCCATCTGTAAATAGCCCACCCAATCTACCTACCCCATCCCCATATTGTTTTTATTTACTTTTCTACTCTTTTGCACACCAGTATCTCTCCTTGCACATCATCATCTGCTCATGTATCACTCCAGTGTTAATCTGCTAAATTGTAATTATTCGCTCCTATGGCCTATTTATTGCCTACCTCCTCACGCCATTTGCACACACTGTATATAGACTTTCTTTTTTTCTATTGTGTTATTGACTGTACGCTTGTTCATTCTATGTGTAACGCTGTGTTGTTGTTTGTGTCACACTGCTTTGCTTTATCTTGGCCAGGTTGCAGTTGTAAATGAGAACTTGTTCTCAACTAGCCTACCTGGTTAAATAAAGGTGATAAAAAAAAATATAAAAAAATATGCGTGCTCAGGTGCTTGCGCTCCCTCAACATTATCAGGAAAGAAAAACCATTGCTCACATGGAAAACTTTTAAAAAAGGACATTGAAAAAAATTATGGTTATAAAATAAACCAAAAGTGTGAACTCTGCAAACAACATTTCCACTCTAAGAATGAGAAGGGTAAATTGCTGTAATTAAAACATGCATTAACAGAAATGAATGTAACTAAAAGACAGTGATTAACGATGCATTTACTACTGGTGACATATGTAATGGGGAATTGATCAAAGAAAAAGAGCAAAGGGAAAACAATTCACACAATGAAACCATGAATGCCCAAGAATTGACAGGAGACAGCTGAGCCATTCTGGAGAGAGACTCGCCTATATCTTTGCCACACCTCCCCTTCTTCTTGTCTCAACATTTTAAATTATACTAAAGACACATTATCTTCACACATATTTCAGATGTTTTTCACTGACAGCCACAAGTCAATAATCAGCTAGGCCTATTGCCACAAGTGCAGCCCAAATTACGCGCTTCCCAAATAGGCATAGGCTTACGAGCTTATGATTTGAAACAATCCACAGCTATTTTTTAAAATAAGCTAATATCCTCAATTCCTCTGTGGCTAAGTCATGCTTTCTGGGAAGTATTACGAATTATTTTATTTATTTCTGTATAGACAGGAGTAGACAGGAGTAACTATTTAATTTTGACAAATGTATTTCCATTTACATCCGTATTGTACTCAACGCTATGCCATTTCTCTCCTGTTCTATCATATCAACTTTGTTTCGTTGTCCAGAAGCCAAAGGCACAATCCTAATCATATTAGAAACCCATTCTAGTTGTTGCATGTTTAGATTTCCCCTCTTTCTAAGTTTCTAACAGAGATTTTCATCTCTGTCAGATATGGATCCCCTCGCATCAGGTGCGCTGTTTAGAATGGATTTTTCCCGTGAATTGCACTTTGAAGAGGATGTTTTATTGGCTGCTTCATTACAGGAGTTGCATGTTCTGTTAATATTTATTAACATCATCTAAATTGGATTTCTGTCATTCTGAGCACCGTGGGTTTACGCCCTAATGGGTTATGCACCCAATGCATATGGGTCTGGTAAATTTCTCAAATGGCCGGTAAATTAAAATCTTCCTGGTCATGTTGTCCGGCACCACATTTTCCGATTGGAAACCCTTACACACACATGCGCACGCATGCACGTGCACACAAACACATTTGTTTGTTAGATTGGTTACGACAGGGTTTTATAGATAGTTTGCAGCAGAGTCTTGTTCATTGTGCACCAATCTGAAAAGAGCAGGCTGAAACAGGGAGAGACTACCTGGACTTAAGAACCAATAAGAAACACTTTCTAATGCAAAACATCTTGAAATATTTCATATTGAGCACAACCCATGGTTGTGAGGGTTTGAATCCCACAAGGTCCACAGAGGATCGCAGCAGTTTTGTTGTAAATTAAATTTCCCTTAATTAACATGCCAGACACCCATTCCAACCTTGTTGTCACGTTCCTGACCTATTTATGTTAGTTTTTGTGTGTTAGTTGGTCAGGACGTGAGGTTGGGTGGGCATTCTATGTTATCTGTTTCTATGTTGGTTTTGGTTTGCCTGGTATGGCCCTTGATTAGAGGCAGGTGGTTTGCGTTTGTCTCTAATTAAGAGTCATATTTAGGTAGGGCATTTCTCACTGTTTGTTTGTGGGTGGTTGTCTCCTGTGTCTGTGTCAATGTTTGCACCATACGGGACTGTTTACGGTTTGTTCATTTCATGTAGTCTGTTCCTGTTCATTTCGTTCTTCACGTTGTATGTAAGTTCGTCGTTCAGGTCTGTCTACTTTCGTTTTGTTATTTTGTATCATTTTCAAGTATAGTTCGTTTTGTCTTGTTAAATAAATTCATCATGTCATTTCAACGCGCTGCACCTTGGTTCAATCCCTGCTCCTCCTCTTCTGATGAAGAGGAGGAGGATTATCGTAACACTTGTCCTCAGTGGAAAATTGCTAAGCTCCACGATTGTCTCACTGTTTTTGCATTAATTAGTTAGTTGATCATAAACTCAGCAAAAAAATAAATGTGCTTTTTTCAGGACCCTGTCTTTCAAAGATAATTCGTAAAAATCCAAATAACTTCACAGATCTTCATTGTTAAGGGTTTAAACACTGTTTCCCATGCTTGTTCAATGAACCATAAACAATTAATGAACATGCACCTGTGGAATGGTCGTTAAGACACTAACAGCTTACAGACGGTAGGCAATTAAGGTCACAGTTATGAAAACTTAGGACACTAAAGAGGCCTTTATACTGACTCTGAAAAACACCAAAAGAAAGAAGGACCCCTGCTCATCTGCGTGAACTTGCCTTAGGCATGCTGCAAGGAGGCATGAGGACTGCAGATGTGGCCAGGGCAATAAATTGCAATGTCCATACTGTGAGGTGTCATGAATCAGTACAATGACTAAACCGGGTTTAGGATCTTGACAACTCTTCATCGACTTTGGCAAAGAGTTCAAGAGGTTTTACTTTTTTAACTTCAGGTGACACAGCTGGAGACTGATCTGTTAGTCTTTAATAAAGCATCTGAAAAGATCAAGGCCAGCTATCCCTTGGAGCTGGTGATGCAATAATTAGAAAAATAGGGGAATGTGCAAAAATTCACAAGCTGAGCCAACCCCACTTATATACAGTGCATCCGGAAAGTATTCAGACCCCTTGACTTTTTCCACCCCCTTTTACCAAATAGGGCTATCTTCTGTATACCACCCCTACCTTGTCACACACAACTGATTGGCTCAAACGCATTAAGAAGGAAAGAAATTCCCCGAATTCACTTTTAACAAGGCTCACCTGTTAATTTAAATGCATTCCAGGTGATTACCTAATGAGGCTGGTTGAGAGAAGATTGTGGAAAGCTGTCATCAAGGCTTTTTTGAAGAATCTAAAATCTAAAATCTATTTTGATTTGTTTTACACTTTTTTGGTTACTACATGACTCCATATGTGTTATTTCATAGTTTTGATGTCTTCACTATTATTCTACAATGTAGAAAATAGTAAAAAATAAAGAAAAACCAGTAGGTGTGTCCAAACTTTTGAATGGTACTGTATATAGAGAAAAATGCATTCTGATTGTGCAATATTTCAAAATTCAATCGCTGGTATTATGTTGTTTGTTGAAGAGTGTAGGGTCTTAGCTTCCTGGGGGTATGACATGTATTTCTCAATATTCAATGATAGGCACCATGTAAAAATTCTGGTATGTCTTTGAGATGCAGAGGGCACGAGGCACACGTTGGCCATTTGCGGTGAGTGCTAGTAGGGTACCACTGGATTGTTTTTAGGACATACATTTTACTGTTAGATGAACCAACTACATGGCTAACTATCAGCGATAATTGCAGTTAGCAATATTGCTAATGTGTTTTTAGTTTCCACTTACTCAGGTGGTGAATTAGCCCCAAATGAAAAGTACCTGGTTCAGTTTCTATTCAAGCTGTCCCTGTAGGAGTACAATATGGTAGTTCTGACTTGAGTACACCTTTTCTGACCTACGCCTACAATTAAGGTGGATGAGAAAGTATAGAACAGATGCTAGATATCAATATCAACACATTACACTGAACAAAAGTATAAATGCAACACGTGAAGTGTTTGTCCCATCTTTCATGAACTTAAGTAAAAGATCCCAGAAATGTTCCGTACTCACAAAAAAACTATTTTTCTAAAATGTTGTGCACGAATTTGTTTACATCCCTGTTAGTGAGCATTTATCCTTTGCCAAGACTAAACAGCGTGATCATTACACAGGTGCACCTTATGCTTGGGACAATAAAAGGCCACTCTAAAACCTTGTGCTGGGGACAATAAAAGGCCACTCTAAAATGCCACAGATGTCTCAGGTTTTAAGGGAGTGTGCAATTGGCATGCTGACTGCAGGAATGTCTACCAGAGCTGTTGCCAGATAATAGAATGTTCATTTCTCTACCATAAGCCGCCTCCAACATCATTTTTGAGAATTTGGCAGTACGTCCAACCGGCCTCACAACTACAGACCACGTGTATGGCGTTGTGTGTACAAGCGGTTTGCTGAAGTCAACGTTGTGAACAGAGTGCCCCATGGTGGTGGTGAGGTTATGGTATGGGAAGGCATAAGCTACAGACAACGAACACAAATGCATTTTATCGATGGCAATTTGAATGCACAGAGATACCTGACAAGATTCTGAGGCCCATTGTCGTGCCATTCATCTGCCACCATCACGTCATGTTTCAGCATGATAATGAACAACCCCATGTCGCAAGGATCTGTACACAATTCCTGGTAGCTGAAAATGTTCCAGTTCTTCCATGGCCTGCATACTCCCCAGACATTGAGCATGTTTAGGATGCTCTGGGTCGATGTGTACGACAGCGTGTTCCAGTTCCCACCAACTTTGCAGGCCACAATCCACCAACATTCCACAGGTTACAATCAACAGGATATGTGTCCTGCTGCATGAGGCAAGTGGTCATCACACCAGATACTGACTGGTTTTCTGATCCATGGTCCTACTTTTTTTAAGGTATCTGTAACCAACAGATGCATATCTGTACTCCCAGTCATGTGAAGTCCATAGATTAGGGCCTAATGAATTTATTTCAATTGAGTGATTTTCTTATATGAACTGTAACTAAGTAAAATCTTTGAAATTGTTGCATGGATCATTTATATTTTTGGAATAGGAGGAGTAGGAGAGGTGGATTTGAGACGAATGGGAATTGTATGGTGGCAATGATCTAGGTGTGTGTTTGCAAGTGTCACGAATATCACCGAAGGTGGCTCCACTTCCCGTTCGGGTGGCGCTCAGCGGTCGTCATCACCGGTCTACTAGCTGCTACCGATCCCTTTTTCCCTTTTCGTTTTGTTGGGTCTAATTGGTTTCACCTGTTCCTTGTTTGGGTTTTGGGTTGGGGTTATTTAAGTTCAGTTAGCCCGCCTGTGTTCGTGCGGGATTGTTTGCTGTTTTTGGTCAAGGAGTGTTCCTGTTTTTTTGGATTGTCCGCTGTACAGCGTATGTGCCTGTGTAGTACATTATTGGAGTGTTGTACGCCTGTGTTCGGCGTCACCCTCTTTGTGCCCGGTGATTGTACGGAATAAAGAGTTTTTTCCGAGTCCTCTGCTCTCTGCGCCTGACTCCACACCCATCACTCTACGCACCGTTACAGCAAGAATGATTGCGCTTTGAGTTTCAGCAAAATAAGTATATTTTCATCTGCACAAGTGTGTTTACGTGCAGCACAATTTTGAACACTTAGGTCTTACTCCATTGTATGGGTAAACTTGTTATTTTCTCAAAAATAGAAGTGCAATCATGTTTGCTTGTTTGTACGACAAACTGCTATCTAGATCAGCTGTCACTGCACCATTCCCACCTGCTCTCAAATCCACCTCGCTAACTCCCCTCTTCATGTTCTAAGCCCCCTCACTCCCCACTATCTTCAATTGGATATAGAGCGTTGTTACATCTCGATGTAACGTTGTTACATCTCTACAGAATCCCAATGGGCTGTGGAAGCGGCGGCTCAATTGTTTGTAACACCTGGAGATGCAGTATATACTGAACAAAAATATAAACGCAACAATTTCACAGATTTTACTGAGTTACAGTTCATATAAGGAAATCAGTCAATTTATATAAATAAATTAGGCCATAATCTACGGATTTCACATGACTGGTAATACAGATATGCATCTGTTGGTCACAGATACCTTTAAAAAATGTAGGGGCGTGGATCAGAAAACCAATCAGAATCTGGTGTGACCACCATTTGCCTCATGCAGCTTGAGACATTGCATAGAGTTGATTAGGCTGTTGATTGTGGCCTGTGGAATGTTGTTCCACTCCTCTTCAATGGCTGGTGGGAGCTGGAACATGCTGTCCTACACGTCGATCCAGAGCATCCCAAACATGCTCAATTGGTGACATGTCTGATGAGTATGCAGGCCGTGGAAGAACTGGGACATTTTCAGCTTCCAGGAATTTTGTACAGATCCTTTCAAAATGGGGCTGTGCATTAAGATGCTGAAATATGAGGTGATGGTGGCGGATGAATGGCCACGACAATGGGCCTTAGGATCTCATCACGATATTTGTGTGCATTGAAATTGCCATCAATATGATGCAATTGTGTTCATTGTCCGTAGCTTATGCCTGCCCATACCATAACCCCACCACCAACATGGAGCACTCTGTTATCAATGTTGGTATTAGCAAACCACTCACCCACACAACGCCATACACACTGTGTGCTATCTGCCCGGTACAGTTGAAACATGGATTCATTCATGAAGAGCACACTTCTCCAGCATGCCAGTGGCTATCAAAGGTGAACATTTGCCCACTGAAGTCTATTACAACACAGAACTGCAGTCAGGTCAAGAACCTGGTGTGGAAGATGAGCATGCAGATGAGCTTCCCTGAGACGGTTTCTGACAGTTTGTGCAGACATTCTTCGGTTGTCCAAACCCACAGTTTCATCAGCTGTCCGGGTGGCTGGTCTCAGACCATCCCGCAGGTGAACAAGCCGGATGTGGAGGTCCTGGGCTGGCGTGGTTACACGTGGTCTGCGGTTATGAGGCCGTTTGGACGTTCTTCCAAATTCTCTAAAATGACGTTGGAAGTGGCTTATGGTAGAGAAATTAACATTTGATTCTCCGGCAATAGCTTTGGTGCACATTCCTGCAATCAGCATGCCTATTGCAGACTCCCTCAAAACTTCAGACATCTGTGGCATTGTGTTGTGTGACAAAACTGCACACTTTAGATTAACCTTTCATTGCTGTTTAATCAGATTATTGATATGCCACACCTGTCAGGTGGATGGATTATATTGGCAAATGAGAAATGCTCACTAACCGGGCAGTAAACAAATTTGTGCACAACATTTTTGAGAAATAAGCTTTTTGTGCATATGGAACATTTCTGGGATCTTTTAATTCAGCACATGAAACATGGGACTTTACATGTTGCGTTTATATTTTTGTTCAATGTATATAATGAGTAAACTCAACAAACTATGTCTGTTTCAGAAGCTGACCACCTGGGCTGATCCAGCTTCTATTGCCAGTCTGCCACACTTATAACCATCTGGTGAGAGTGGGTTTGACCAAGTGGGTGTTGCTCTGAGCCCTGCTTAAGACAAGCCTTAAGCCCTCCAGCGAGTGAAGGAAGGGAGGGGAGGGGGAGAAGGAGAGTATACTGCTCTTTGGCAACTGCCTTCCTTCCACCAAGACAATGAAGCTTTGTTTTTAATTTATTTTAACATGTTTACGAGAGAGGATGAGCTATAACGTAGATGGCATTGACCTTGTCAATGTATATTTCACTCTTAATCAATTCACTGTGCTTCCTGCTGTGGCTTCCTGGAAGCAAAGCCCCCCCCCCCCCCCCCCCTCACTCTCCCAAACAAGGTGGGATTGATTTAATTGAGATTGTCGAAATCCCTCCCCTTTACTCGAGGATGAGTCAGAACCAATTGGTGGTGAACGGAAAGGCAGGGGAGCCATCCCTCTATATCTGCCTCACCATACTCCTGCATAATTGTAAAGCCAAATCACACTTTTCCCTTGAACTTCATCTTCTTTCTTTCAAGTTGTTTTCATCCCCCCTTTCTTCTGTGTGCCAAACACTCTCATCCTAGCCACCTATGGTTCAGAGAGTCTCTCAAGTAGGTGGAGTGCATATTATCCTGATAATGTCAAATAGTGGTGTACATAGGCTGCTAACTACTATATCATTTATAATTATGATTCATGTCTGGTGGCTGTGTGCTTCATTCTTTGCAGTTACCAAACAAACGGGTTGTTTTTTTCCTCTTCATGCATGGTGGAATTGTTTGATAGATTGGGAAACGTCTCGTCTGTGCAGAGGACCATGAGGCTTAGTAGGTGGCCATGTGTGCCACACAGATAGATGGTTTTGGTCCAAACTGTTTTGGGGAAATTAGATGAGTCATCCCCATTGTGAGGTTGGTTGTGTGTGTGTATGAGCGTCAGTGTTCACAAAAGTGTGTGTGTGTGTATGATTAAGTGTGCACATGCATGTGTTTGTGTGCATGCGTGCTGTGTTTGTTTGTTTGCAAGAGACAGACACCTTGAGGGTAACAGCATTGTTTGAGCTTTTACTGACCTCCAAACAGTTAATCATGTTGCGCTTCGGCCACCACCATATCTCTTAGACTCCAGGCAACACACAGAGATGATACAGCTGTCTCACTGCACACTTAATAAAACACCATCACACAGTCGCTGTTTGTGCAGAGAGCAGACCATTGAGGCAATATAAAGTTGATTAGGATAACGGCACAATTATTCCAGCGCTCTCCCTTTGACAACTGTTAATGACAAGCTCAACTTAATTGAATAAAGATCCAATAAACATAATCAGATTATTCTCCAACAACCACGTCCATACCACGTCCATTGGTACTTGTTCCAATGACTAGTGCATCTGGTGCAGTCCATTGAGATATGAATTTCCATGACCATCTGTTTCTAATGGCTAGGTCTGAAGTCAAGCCTTAACGACTACAGACAGCAATGCAATGTGAAAAAGAAGAAAACATACTACTCCCATCAGTCGAAGAATTCATGACTAGTGGGTAACAACTACGAATATTTACTTAATAATAGATCATTTGGTCACAAATTCGTGAAGAATTGGAAAGTCTTCAAAAGGATTGGACATTGTGGTTTTTGTCGTGGATTTTTAATATGCAAATGCCTTTGCCTGGCACCATAAAGGAGAATGTCAGGAGAATAAAATGTGTTCGATTATATTTACTATTGTCAGACTTACAGCTGGTGAAAATTCACACTATCTTTAGAAACTGTGTTAATTACTAATCCTGCATCTGTCATCATTCTGCTATCAGAATGTACATTTTTTATGACACTCTTCTGTGAACATTAATATTGGAGAAACATTTTTCATCATACTCTCCTGTCAACATTAATATTGAAGAAACATTTTTCATCATACTCTCTTGTCAACATTAATATTAAAGAAACATTTTTCATGATACTCTTCTGTCATCAGTAATATTGAAGAAACATTTTTCATCATACTCTCCTGTCATCAGTAATATTGAAGAAACATTTTTCATCATACTCTCCCGTCAACATTAATATTGAAGAAACATTTTTCAAAGCAAAACGGTTTGGAAGTGTCTTTTTGCTGTGGCCCAGATGAGCCCAACTACTGTTTTGACAAGATGAAAGACGGCCCCAAACCAAATCATTTTGGGTTGGGTTGGGTGCCTCGGTGTCTGTCTGCAGCTAATGTATTGTGTGTGTGTGTGTGTGTGTGTGTGTGTGTGTGTGTGTGTGTGTGTGTGTGTGTGTGTGTGTGTGTGTGTGTGTGTGTGTGTGTGTGTGTGTGTGTGTGTGTGTGTGTGTGTGTGTGTGTGTGTGTGTTTGCAGGCATGTGTGTGGTGTGTGAGAAGTAAAACAACATACTTCCTTACTTAAGGCAAAACAAACTACTGACATCCGGTGACAACTAGAAACAACTACGTCTCAACAACCTGTTCATCTATTTGTCCTTTGAACTCCTCCAGGGACACCAGGTCCTGGAGGTGTAGGTTGGCTTAGAGGGAATTCCAAGACCAGTGGTATGAATAATGAACCTTTTTCCATGCTCTGTTCAAATTTTCAGGACTGTTTGGACTGCTCAAGATTGAGCTTATATGTGTTTTCATTTCGAGGTAGAAGAGAGGAGTCCTGTCCTTTTGTCACAGACTGAAGACCCAAGTAGGAAGCATGTATCATTGAGGGTTTATCCCATTGATTTGGCCTGTATGAAGTTCCTCCCACTTCCCACTCCCATCTGTGCATTCAAGATGTGAGTCATATTCATATTTCACCCAAAACAGAATGCAGATGAAACTTTGAAATTACAAAGAGAAATGACCCTTCAACTCTTCTGGGGACCTTGTTATGCCCTCATATATACACTACATAACCAAAAGTATGTGGACATCTGCTTGTCCAACATTTTATTCCGTAATCATGAGCAATAATATAGAGTTGGTCCCCCCTTTGCTCCTATAACAGCCTCCACTCTTCTGGGAAAGCTTTCCACTAGATGTTGGAACAATGCTGCAGGTAATGCTTCCATTCAGCCACAAGAGCGTTAGTGAGGTTGGGAACTGATGTTTCGCAATTGGGCCTGGCTTGCAGTCGGCGTTCCAATTCATCCCAAAGGTGTTCGATGGGGTTGAGGTCAGGGCTCTGTGCAGGCCAGTCAAGTTCTTCCACACCGATATCAACAAACCATTTCTGTATGGATCTCACTGTGTGCACGTGGCATTTTCATGCTGAAACAGGAAAGGGACTTCCCCAAACTATTTCCACAAAGTTGGAAGCACAGAATTGTCCAGAATATCATTGTATGCTGTAGAGTTAAGATTTCCCTTCACTGGAACTAAGGGGCCTAGCCCGAACCATGAAAAACAGCCGCAGACCATTATTCCTCCTCCACCAAACTTTACAGTTGGCACTATGCATTCAGGCAGATAGCGTTCTCCTGGCTTCCGTCAAATCCAGATTAGTCCGTCGAACTGCCAGATGGTGAAGCGTGATTCATCACTCTAGACTCTAGAGAATGCATTTCCACTGCTACAGAGTCCAGTGGCTGCAAGCTTGACACCACTCCAGCTGACGCTTGGCGCATGGTGATCTTAGGCTTGTGTGCGACTGTTCTACTATGGAAACCCATTTCATGAAGCTCCCAACGAACAGTTATTGTTCTGACGTTGCTTCCAGAGGCAGTTTGGAACTCAGTAGTGAGTGTTGCAACTGCAGACAGATGATTTTTGCACGCTGTGCGCTTCAGCATTTAACCGTCCCGTTCTGTGAGCTTGTCTGGCCTATCACTTTGCAGCTGAGCTGTTGTTGCTCCTAGACGTTTACACTTCACAATAACAGCACTTACACTTGACCGGGGCAGCACTAGCAGGGCAGGAATCTGACTAACTAACTTGTTGGAAAGGTGTCATCCTATGCCAGTGCCATGTTGAAAGTCACTGAGCTCTTCAGTAAGGCTATTCTACTGCCAATGCTTGTCTATGGAGATTGCATGGCTGTGTGCTCAATTTTATACACCTATCAGCAACGGGTGTGGCTGAAATTACAAAACTCCACTAATTTGAACAGGTTTCCACATACTTTTGTATATATTTATTTTATTATTTTACTTTTATTTAACTAGGCAAGTTACTTAAGAACAAATTCTTATTTTCAATGACGGCATATTTTTACCTTGTCAGCTCGGGGATTCGATCTTGCAGCCTTTCAGTTTCTAGTCCAGCGCTCTAACCACTAGTCTAACTGCTGCCCCATATATAGTGTATATCTTGCATTTTTTCTTTGTGAATACAAGATTTCATCATGAATTTATAAGGAGACTGTTATCTAAAGCAATGGAATCTAATTAAGCAAGGAAAAAGGAAGAATATGCAAGGACTTGTTTGTTTTCTCTTTTTTATGTTCAAAGATCACAATAACAAAGTATCATAACAGATTATCAACAACGACCATTCATTTTCAACAATTAAGTTTTGTCCAATACAGTAATAAAAATAAGAAAAAAATGGGGTACCCAATAAAAGTCAAATGTGACTGCACTCAATTATCTCGGTTCAATTCATTCCACAATGTACCAGTCAAATGTCCCTCTATAGAGATGAAGCAACAATGATGATCGTAGAATCTGTAGATGATAAGCCTCTGTAAATGGCCAAGTAGTTTGCAGAAGATGGTATGTGGCGCTGGTGCTGTCGAATCATAAGGGGGTTACAAAATGCACATGTAGTGATAGCAAATGCTAAATGCTAAACATTCTAAAATCGAAATGATTATCACTCTCAAAGTCATACATGCTTATGTCAATATCCTGACTGGTTTTAGATCGTAAATATCATGTACACCTTTGTTATTCATCAAGACAGGCATATCATTTAGCTAGCATAAAGCTAACTCACCAGGATTCTCTGTTCATAAGCGTCAAAGGAAAATATCCAATTACCCTCTGGTTCAGTTCACTCTGATTATCTAAGCACTTGATTTTGCTGTAGTAGTAAATATATACTTTACAACTTTGTTTCGAGTAAGTTATCAACGTTCAATATTTCTAGGTTTCTTTCAGCTTCAAAGTTCACAGTTCGTGGACGCTCTCTCCAAAGGCAAGAGGGAAAAGAGCGAGATCAGCATGACAACAAAATATGTTCAGACATCAGGGGTCGCTAAAGAAGTTATGGACTGTCTTGTTTTGTGAAAACTTTAGGGAATGTCTAAAATAACATGGGCTGCAGAAGGATACAGCATCAGTTTCTAAGATCAGTGTCTACAAACTGTCTGTGTGGGAACAACGTCAGAGATGTAAACCTTTGTTCATTGAATTACGTTTGCTATTAAAATGAGTTATAAGGAGAATGGTGGTGATTTAATGTTCCACCTTCAACACCCTCAACAAGACCTTAAACACCTTAAACACCTTAAACACCCAACAACAAGACTTCCATTTCTCGATGAGTTTTTATTTTAGGGTGATTTTGCAAATACGGGACTTTTTCTGTCTCAGGGCTAGATTTTTCTGATAAAATGTGAATTTAGATGTTTTTATTTCACATCCATTAAGTAGAGACTAAAATTGTCCTGTCTCACACCCATACTTTTGACATTCTACTATGTACAGTATTACACTTACAAAGGTCTTTAAAATTAGAAAATATTTAATGCATCTGTTTAAAAAAATATTCAAATAAATGGAAACTATATACATATTAGATGTGTATAAGCCACTCGTTAATTGTTTTTACACAAAATACAGTCGTGTCTAAGTTTTGGGTGATTACCACGACGACAAGCGGTTTACATGATAATTAAGCTTTTTTCAAAAGTTTGTGTTCTTGGTTACCATGGATGTAAATAGTGACTGGAGCACATGGATGTCATGGAGGGAGATTCACATTTTTATGCTGGGAAATGATAGAAAAATAAAGGTAAATATGACTTGAGAAGATAATATTTTATTGTACGTCATTACCAAATAGGCTATAATTTCATTAAATGATGTTAGATTTTAGAAATGATGTTTTAATTTTACGTATTTAAGATACATTGTATGCTAGCTGTTCAACTGGAGATAGCATGCTAGAATCCCTGCTATTTATGACCAAATACTGTAAAAATGTAGTTCATACATTAAACATGTATAACTGTGACAAAATTGTATTTTTCATCAGTTGTTTTATATGAAATGTCATTTCCACCACACTCTGTCATTACCACAATGCTAAGTTATTTCCATCACGGTACATCTTTTTGAGGAAAGTGTGTATTAAATTACAATTGATATTGATGATTTTTCCCATATGTGAACCTTATATGCATGTTTTTAAGATAATTCCTAAAATAATGTCAAATATTAACATTTTGAGTTGGTAAATACATGTTTCTGAGTATCATCAAGGCATATATAAACATTTAGACTTGACAATGATGAATACATATAATTAAAACATTCAAATAGTAAAAACAAATCATGTGAAATGTTATATAAAATACCTTAGTCACGATTTCTGTAATTTCCTTTTAATCTAAAATCGCACGTTTTATGACGTGATGGTAATGTTATTTCTGCTTGGGCATTTGGGAAAATCGATAAAAATCTTTATATTCTTAAAAAGTATGGTCTCAGCCACTATTAGATCTTGTTTCCAGACAGAGTGAAGAAAATATTCAGATAGATAAAAAGCATTTTCAAGAGGTTTCATTTTCAAAACATTTAACATCCAAAAGTGTCCGTGTTTGCAAAATCAACCCTTAATTAATTTTTAGCCCCTTACAGTGCATTGATTTGCTGTCATTATGTCATGGGCCAGGAAGTCACTGATATGACTATATTGAATTAAAAGTTTGAACTGAATAAGACTGAGTTTATTAACTCTTTAGATGAGGAAAAACATAACATTCTGATGCCAGTCCCTCATAACTTTAATATTACTTGGTTTTGAAAGGATGTCTGACACTATTTGAAAAGGTGGCACAGGTTTCCATAGCAGTAGAGTTGAATGTTGTTTCAGCTCTGCCAGTGTGTGTGAATGTGTCCCTATACACCATATGAGTATGCAAATCACAATCACATGTTAGTATTGAGTATAAGTGGCCTTGCATGATATTTTCATAATGAAATAATGTATTTGTGACGGTGCTCTCCACAGGGAATTTATTGAACCTCATAGAAAGTCCACTGGAATCCATAGAAAGTCCACCTCATCAAAGACAATTAAATAGTTCCACATGTTGGAAATAATAACTTGAACATATGTGTTTTAGAAATCTGTTGTTGAATGGTATACCTTGATTTAATGTGTTTGTGTCAATGCACAACAAGGAAGTTATTGAACGTATTGCAGCCAAGCCCACAAACACTGGATCTTATTAAAAGCCTTAAAATAAGTTTAGCTCAACAAAACAGGGAAATAGTTGCTCACGTCGCAAATAATTGACATATGGTTTAAAAATGCATTTGCTGATTGATTTCAACTGTTGTTGAACAGTACACTTTCACCTGACCCATGATGAGATGAGATGCAGCCTCAGTGTCATGATGATATTTTAAAGGTCGACTATTGGGATTCCGTAGTGCAAACTCTCCTGGATAGCTACCATTTTAATCATGGGAAGAGCTCAGTAGTTCAGCCATGCGACGTGATATGGGTTGAGGAAGGTATTTTTCACTCAGAAACTACATGGAGGGTTCTATTGGTCTAATTAATATGAGTAGGATGTAAGAGTTGTATTATCAAAGTATGTCACATTCATTTGGGCAGGAAACTGGTGCGTGAAGCCAGGATACAGAGGAGGTTGTTACTCACTGAAAGACCATACTGATCCCCATAGCAAATAGCCGAAGAAAGCCCATAGCTTTAAGGCCTAACTTGAATGTTATCACTGAAGCAGAAAATCAATGCTGAACTTTTGAAATCTGTGACACTTGTGATTGATGATGCTGCATTAGGTTGGAAGGCAGCTAAAACAGCACATCCATTTGCACTGGTAATGAGGAAGCTGTTAGAAATGACACACTTTCCTTGTAAACATAATTACTTCTTTCTCTGTCCATTTTTTAAAAACAGATCTATTGAGATGGATTGACCTAAAAGCTTGCAGTATTTATATCGGCAAACCCAAACTTCATTCCAGATTGATCTACCGAAATAGGCAATCTATTTATCTTCTCGTGGTTCAACGAATGAGCCCTGGAAAGCCTGGCCCCAGATCTGTTAGTGTTCCTGCCAACTTCATTGCTGTCATTGTCAAGCCAAACATGGCAGCTCCATAAGGAGTTGGCAAGAGAGTAGAAACAGATTGACATCAAGGCTAAGCCCCAGACTTATTGAGGGAGAATCTACAGTGTCAAAACTTGAAGCCTACTGGCTGAGTTATGGATATCAAGCTGATGCCAGGCTGAAAGTAGTTTATTCCTGCTGTCTTGTAGAAGGCATTAAATGACACCTTGGCCTGCACGTCTAAATTATCAATAAAAGTATGATACAACATTGATGTTTGCTGTAGGGTTTTACTTTGTATTATTTCTGACCAGTATAATAATGTGTTGATATTTTGTTTCCTAGGAGATAACAACGGATGGCCCCATCTTTTTGACAAGTATTTTGGGATGCCCATCATCGACATCGGGACCAAGTCCGATAAATGCTGTAAGTATATGAAAGTTATCCTTTTACTGCATTGGGCTAAATCAGGGTCACACAGAGTGTTTCTTGGTAGTCTCAAACAAATCAACATTGTTACAAAAGTATACACCTCACACATGGTTATGAGCTTTAAAAAAAAGACACATGTACCATGTCAGATAAAGATATTTAGAGTTTGCATCCCAATATTACACTTAATATACAGTACCAGTCAAAAGTTTGGACACATCTACTCATTCAAGGGTTTTTCTTTATTTTTACTATTTTCTACATTGTAGAATAATAGTGAAGACACCACACATATGAAATAACACATATTTGAATCATGTAGTAGCCAAAAAAGTGTTAAACAAATCAAAATATATTGTATATTTTAGATGCTTCAAAGTAGCCACCCTTTGCCTTGATGACAGCTTTGCACACTCTTGGCATTCTCTCAAACAGCTTCACCTGGAATGCTTTTCTAACAGTCTTGAAGGAGTTCCCATATATGCTGAGCATGTGTTAGCTGCTTTTCCTTCACTCTGCGATCCAACTCCCAAACCATCTCAACTGGGTTGAGATCGGGTGATTGTGGAGGCCAGGTCATCTGAGGCAGCACTCTCCTTCTTGGACAAATAGCCCTTAAAGAGCCTGGAGGTGTGTTGGGTCATTCTCCTGTTGAAAAACAAATGATAGTCCCACTAAGCGCAAACCAGATGCGATGGCGTATCGCTGCAGAATGCGGTGGTAGCCATGCTGGTTAAGGGTGCCTTGAATTCTAAATAAATCACTGTCGGTGTCACCAGCAAAGCACCCCCACACCATCACGCCTCCTCCTCCATGCTTCACAGTGGAAACCACACATGCAGAGATCATCCGTTCACCTATTCTGCGTCTCACAAAGACACAGCGGTTGGGACCAAAAATCTGAAATTTGGACTCATCAGACCAAAGGACAGATTTCCACCGGTCTAATGTCCATTGCTCGTGTTTCTTAGCCCTAGCAAGTCTCTTCTTATTGGTGTCCTTTAGTAGTGGTTTCTTTTGCAGCAATTCAACCACGAAGGCCTGATTCACACAGTTTCCTCTGAACAGTTGATGTTGTGATGTGTCTGTTACTTTCTCTTTGCTTATTTGAGCTGTTCTTGCCATAATATGGACTTGGTCTTTTACCAAATAGGGCTATCATCTGTATACAACCCCTATCTTGTCAGAACACAACTGATTGGTTCAAACGTATTAGAAAGGAATGAAATTCCACAAATTAACTTTTAACAAGGCATACATGTTAATTGAAATGCATTCCAGGTGACTACCTCATGAAGCTGGTTGAGAGAATTCCAAGGGTATGCAAAGCTGTCATCAAGGCAAAGAGTGGTTACTTAGAAGAATGTCAAATATTAAATATATTTAGATTTTTTTAACACTTTGTTGGTTACTACATGCTTCCATATGTGCTATTTCATAGTTTTGATGTCTTCACTATTATTCTACAATGAAGAAAATAGTAAAAATAAAGAAAAACCCTTGAATGAGTAGGTGTATCCAAACTTATGACTTGTACTGTACATCACTGTCACATGTGCTCCCTCTCCGGCCTCTAGGTCACCAGGCTGCTGATTATTGTACACCTGTCACCATCGTCACGCGCATCAGCGCCTCATGACACTCACCTGGACTCCATCACCTCCTTGATTACCTGCCCTATTTATGTCACTCCCTTTGGTTCCTTTCCCAGGCATTATTGTTTCTGTTTCAGTTTCATGTCTGTGTGCTGTTCGTGTGTCTTGTTTTGTGTTATGTTCCATTTATTCATTAGATATTCACTCCCTATACTTGCTTCCCGACTCTCAGCGCACTCCTTACAGAATAACGACTCACCAAAGGAAAGCATCAGGGAGAGTTTGTTTTGTTTTTGTGTTGAGGGTGATGTCGGGTCCGGGTGTCAGTACTGGAGCTGCCAGGGAGGCCGCAGGCGGTTCGTCAGACTCTCACGCCTCAGCTGGCTTGACAGGTTCCCAAGCCTCGGCGGGTTTGACGGGTTCCCCTGCCTCAGCTGGCTCGACAGATTTCCATACCTCAGCGGGATTGATAGGCTCCCATGCCTCAGCTTGCTCGACAGGTTCCCATGCCTCAGCTGGCTCGACAGGCTCCCATGCCTCAGCAGGCTCGATAGGCTCCTATGCCTCGACCGACGCACCTGGGGAGTTTTCAGCCGGCTCGTCAGGCTCTCACGCCTCAACCGGTTTGTCAGGTTTCGTCCCTCAGCGGAGGCAACCGGTCTGCTCCTGATCCCCTGGATCGTCCCTTTGGTTGGCGTCCTGCAGCTGGAGCTTCGTGCCGGGGAGGTGGTACTGTCACGTATGCTCTCTCCGGTGCTCTAGGCCGCCATACTCCCAGATCAACAGGTTTCCGCTCTTCAGCAGAGGTGACCGGTCCACTCCTGATCCCCGGGATCGTCATTTTGGTTGGCGTCCTGAGGCTGGAGCCGCGCATCGAGGAGGGGGTACTGTCAAATGTGCTCCCTCTCCGGCCTCTAGGTCACCAGGCTGCTGATTACTGCGCACGCCTTTCACCATCGTCACGCGCATCAGTGCCTCATGACACTCACCTGGACATCACCTCCTTGATTATCTGCCCTATTTATGTCACTCCCTTTGGTTCCTTCCCCAGGTGTTATTGTTTCAGTTTCATGTGTGCTGTTCATGTTTCTTGTTTTGTATTATGTTCCATTTATTTATTAAATATTCGCTCCCTGTACTTGCATCC
Source organism: Salvelinus fontinalis (assembly GCF_029448725.1). NCBI lineage: Eukaryota > Metazoa > Chordata > Actinopteri > Salmoniformes > Salmonidae > Salvelinus > Salvelinus fontinalis. The sequence continues at coordinate 61,764,558 of NC_074670.1, read as the reverse complement.
CAACTCGCAGTGCAGCGCACTCGTTACAATCACAGAAGACTGAAATATAACAAAACCGTTTGACATAGAAACACTGGATTTTTGTTGTTAATTATTTTTAAATTAATAATTGTGAAAATATTAATCACATTCCACTCATGAGGCCCCTAGGTCATTTGACTGCAGGAAAGGGCTAGTCAGTGTACTCTGCCTTGCCTTGTTCCATTATGATTATGACAGGTAAGTTGGGTAAAATGTATTCGAGAACCAATGAGCAAGTATGTTAGTGCAGAATGACAACCTACCTTTGAATAAAACAAATATCCATCCATCTTTTTTGTGGCAGTTTTATAATAACTTCACAATTCAGCAGTCCAGAGGATTTTGTTACAGCCTTATTCTAAAATGGATAAAATACATTTTTGCCTCATCAGTCTACACACAATACCCCATAATGACAAAGCAAAAACAGCTTTTTTGAAATGTTTGAACATCTACAAAAAAACAGAAATGCCTTATAAGTATTCAGAACCTTTGCTATTAGACTCGAAATTGAGCTCAGGTGTATCCTGTTTCCATTGATCATCCTTGAGATGTTTCTACAACTTGATTGGTGTCCACCAGTGGTAATTCAATTGATTGGAGATGATATTTTTGATTGGATATTATTTCTTACACTGTTACCCCAGGAATTCTTAAGTCTTATTACATACAGCCGGGCGGAACTATTGGATATAAGAGTAACGTCAAGTTACCAACATTACAACCGGGAATACGACTTTCCCAAAGCGGATCCTCTGTTTGGACCAGGACAATGGATCGGATCCCAGTAGGCGACCCAAAATAACGGCGTAAACTGGAAACCACATATCCTGAGGCTGCATTTATTGTAGCTGGGGATTTTAACAAGGCTAATCTGAAATCAAGGCTCCTTAAATTTTATCAGCATATCAATGCGCGACCCGGGCTGGCAAAATTCTGGATCATTGCTACTCTAACTTCTGCGACGCATACAAAGCCCTCCTTCACCCTCCTTTCGGCAAATCTGACCACGACTCCATTTTGTTGCTCCCAGCCTATAGACAGAAACTAAATCAGGAAACGCCCGTGCTCAGGTCGTTCAACGCTGGTCCGATCAATCTGATTCCACGTTTCAAGATTGCTTCGATCACGTGGTCTGGGAAATGTTTCGGATAGCATCGGACAACAACATTGATGTATACGCTGATTCGGTGAGCGAGTTTATGAGCAAGTGCATCGGTGATGTTGTACCCACGGTAACTATTAAAACCTTCCCCAACCAGAAACCGTGGATTGATGGCAGCATTCGTGCAAAACTGAAAGCGCAAACCACTGCTTTTAATCATGGTAAAGTGACCGGAAACATGACCGAATACAAACAGAGTACCTATTCCCTTCGCAAGGCAAAACAAGCTAAGAGTCAGTTTAGAGACAAAGTAGAGTTGCAAGTCAACGGCTCAGACATGAGACGTATGTGGCAGGGTCTACAGTCAATCACGGATGACAAAAAGAAAACCAGCTCAGTCGTGGACACCGATGTCTTGCTCCCAGACAAACTAAACAACTTATTTGCTCGCTTTGAGGACAATACAGTACCACTGACATGGCCCAATACCAAAACCTACAGGCTCTCCTTCACCACAGCCAACGTGAGTAAAACATTTAAACATGTTAACCCTCGCAGGGCTGCCGGCCCAGACGGCATCGCTAGACACGTCCTCAGAGCATGCGCAGACCAGCTGGCTGGTGTGTTTACGGACATATTCAATCAATCCCTATCCCAGTCTGCTGTTGCCACATGCTACAAGAGGTCCACCATTGTTCCTGTTCCCAAGAAAGCTAAACGACTATCGCCCCGTAGCACTCACTTCCGTCATCATGAAGTGCTTTGAGAGACTAGTCAAGGACCATATCACCTCCACCCTACCTGACACCCTAGACCCACTCCAATTTGCTTACCGCCCCAAAAGGTCCACAGACGACGCAATCACAATCACACTGCACACTGCCCTAACCCATCTCGACAAGAGAAATACCTATGTAAGAATGCTTTTCATCGATTACAGCTCAGCATTTAACACCATAGTACCCTCCAAACCCGTCATTAAGCTCGAGTCCCTGGGTCTCGACCCCGACCTGTGCAACTGGGTCCTGGACTTTCTGACGGGCCACCCCCAGGTGGTGAGGGTAGGAAACAACATCTCCACCCGCTGATGCTCAACACTGGGGACCCACAAGGGTGCGTTCTAAGCCCTCTCCTCTACTCCCTGTTCACCCATGACTGCGTGGCTATGCACGCCTCCAACTCAATCATCAAGTTTGCAAACAACACTACAGTGGTAGGCTTGATTACCAACAACGACGAGACGGCCTACAGGGAGGAGGTGAGGGCCCTCGGAGTGTGGTGTCAGGAAAATAACCTCACACTCAATGTCAACAAAACAAAGGAGATGTTCGTAGACCTCGGGAAACAGCAGAGGGAGCACCCCCTTATCCACATCGACGGGACAGTGGTGGAGAAGGTGGAAAGCTTTAAGTTCCTCGGTGTACACATCACGGACAAACTGAAATGGTCCACCCACACAGACAGTGTGGTGAAGAAGTCGCAACAGCACCTCTTCAACCTCAGGAGGGTGAAGAAAACTGGCTTGTCACCAAAAACACTCACGAGTTTTTACAGATGCACAATCGAGAGCATCCTGTCGGGCTGTATCACCGCCTGGTACGGCAACTGCTCTGCCCACAACCGTAAGTCTCTCTAGAGGGTAGTGAGGGCTGCACAACGCATCACCGGGGGCAAACTACTTGCCCTCCGGGACACCTACACCACCCGATGTCACAGGAAGGACAAAAAGCTCATCAAGGACAACAACCACAACTGCCTGTTCACCCCGTTATCATCCAGAAGGCGCGGTCAGTACAGGTGCATCAAAGCTGGGACCGAGAGACAGAAAAACGGTCAATGGTCGGAACTAGAAGCACAAGCATTTTGCTACACTCGCATTAACCATGAGTATGTAACAAATAAAATTTGATTTGATTTGAGATACGATACCCTCGTGGAAGTTACAACAGCAAGAAAAAAGCATCCATTCAAGGTCTCTGATATTACATTCACTTTATGAGTCTTAACAGCTTCTGAATCTACATAAACTATAATATATGCAGTAAACAATTATTGAGTGCTGTAAACAATTATAGAGCATGTGGGACAGATTATTATTATTATAATTGTCAATGTAATAGCTTTCACTGTCACGTTCCAGACCTATTTCTGTTAGTTTTTATGTGTTAGTTGGTCAGGACGTGAGTTTGGGTGGGCAGTCTATGTTTTCTGTTTCTATGTTTATTTAAGGGTTGCCTGGTATGGCTCTCAATTAGAGGCAGGTGTTTGGCGTTTCCTCTAATTGAGAGTCATATTAAGGTAGGTTGTTTCACATTGTTTGTTGTGGGTGGTTGTCTCCTGTGTCAGTGTTTGTTGCACCATACGGGACTGTTTCGCGCGTTCTTCGTTTTATGTAGTCATTTTATGTAGTCATCCTGTTGTGCGTTCTTCGTGTTTTATGTAAGTTCGTATGTTCAGGTTTGTCTACATTCGTTTTGTTATTTTGTTAATTGTTCAAGTGTTTTCGTTTCGTGTTTTTTCCGTCTTGTTTAATTAAAACATGTCTAAACATCACGCTGCGTCTTGGTTCAATCCATGCTCCTCCTCTTCGGATGTAGAGGAGGAGGAGAACCGTTACATTCACTGTCTGCATACGTTTTTTAATCACAGTCATACGTTTTTTAATCACAGTGTCTATGAACATAATAAAGCCCAGATAAACAAACATTACATGGATGTCCAATAAATAATCTGAATGAATATTCAATTCACTGTGCATCAGCAGAAAATAGACCCATGGTACAGCGGTTTTAGAAACTTTTGCAAATGTATTAAAAATAGAAAACTGAAATATCACATTTACATACAGTTGAAGTCGGAAGTTTACATAAACTTAGGTTGGAGTCATTAAAACTGATCTTTCAACCACTCTCCATTTCTTGTTAACAAACTATAGTTTTGGCAAATCGGTTAGGACATCTACTTTGTGCATGACACAAGTAATTTTTCCAACAATTGTTTACAGACAGACTATTTCACTTATAATTCACTGTTCCACAATTACAATGGGTCAGAGGTTTACATACACTAAATTGACTGTGCCTTTAAACAGTTTGGAAAATTCCATAAAATTATGTTATGGCTTTAGAAGCTTCTGATAGGCTAATTCACATAATTTGAGTCAAATGGAGGTGTACCTGTGTATTTCAAAGCCTACCTTCAAACTCAGTGCCTCTTTGCTTGACATCATGGGAAAATCAAAAGAAATCAGCCAAGACCTCAGAAAAACAATTGTAGACCTCCACAAGTCTAGTTCATCCTTGGGAGCAATTTCCAAACGCCTGAAGGTACCACTTTCATCTGTACAAACAATAGTACGCAAGTATAAACACCATGGGACCACGCAGCCGTCATACCGCTCAGGAAGGAGACACGTTCTGTCTCCTAGAGATGAACGTACTTTGGTGCGAAAAGTGCGAATCAATCCCAGAACAACAGCAAAGGACCTTGTGAAGATGCTGGAGGAAACAGGTACAAAAGTTCTATATCCACAGTAAAACGAGTCCTATATCGACATAACCTGAAAGGCACTGAGCAAGGAAGCAGCCACTGCTCCAAAACCGCCATAAAAAACAGACTACGGTTTGCAACTGCACATTTGGACAAAGATCGTACTTTTTGGAGAAATGTCCTCTGGTCTGATGAAACAAAATAGAACTGTTTGACCATAATGGCCATCGTTATGTTTGGAGGAAACTTGCAAGCTGAAGAACACCATCCCAACCGTGAAGCACGGGGGTGGTAGCATCATGTTGTGGGGGTGCTTTGCTGCAGGAGTGTCTGGTGCACTTCACAAAATAGATGGCATCATGAGGATGGAAAATTATGTGGATATATTGAAGCAACATCTCAAGACATCAGTCAGGAAGTTAAAGCTTGGTCACAAATGGGTCTTTCAAATGGACAATGACCCCAAGCATACTTCCAAAGCTGTGGCAAATTGGCTTAAGGACGACAAAGTCAAGGTATTGGAGTGGCCATAGCAAAGCCCTGACCTCAATCCTACAGAAAATGTGTGGGCAGAACTGAAAAAGTGTGTGCGAGCAAGGAGGCCTACAAACCTGACTCAGTTACACCAACTCTGTCAGGAGGAATGGGCCAAAATTCACCCAACTTATTGTGGGAAGCTTGTGGAAGGCTACCCGAAACGTTTGACCCAAGTTAAACAATTTAAAGGCAAGACTACCAAACACTATGTAAACTTCTGACCCACTGGGAATGTAATGAAAGAAATAAAAGCTGAAATAAATCATTCTCTCTACTATTATTCTGACATTTGACATTCTTAAAATAAAGTGGTGATCCTAACTGACCTAAGACAGGACATTTTTACTACGATTAAATGTCAGGAATTACAAAAAATGAGTTTAAATGTATTTGGCTAAGGTGTATGTAAACTTCTGACTTCAACTGTAACTATTCAGACCCTTTACTCAGTACTTTATTGAAGCACCTTTGACAGCGATTACAGCCTCGAGTCTTCTTTGGTATGATGCTACAAGCTTGGCACACCTGTATTTGGGGAGTTTCTACCATTCTTCTCTGCAGATCCTCTCAAGCTCTGTCAGGTTGGATGGGGAGTGTCACTGCACAGCTATTTTTAGATCTCTCCAGAGATGTTAGATCTGGTTTAAGTCCAGGCTCTGGCTGGGCCATTCATGGACATTCAGAGACGTGTCCCGAAGTCACTGCTGCTTTGTCTTGGCTGTGTGCATTAGGGTCATTGTCCTGTTGGAAGGTGAATCCTCGCCCCATTCTGAGCGCTCTGGAGCAGGTTTTCATCAAGGATCGCTCTGTACTTTGCTCCATTCATCTTTCCCTCGATCCTGACTAGTATCCCAGTCACTGTCCGTGAAAAACATCCCCACAGCATGATGCTGCCACCACCATACTTCCCCGTAGGGATGGTGCCAGGTTTCCTCCAGACATGACACTTGGCGTTCAGGCCAAAGAGTTCAATCATGGTTTCATCAGACCAGAGAATCTTGTTTCTCATGGGCTGAGAGTCCTTTAGTTGCCTTTTGGCAAACTCCAAGCGGGCTGTCATTTACCTTTTACTGAGGAGTGGCTACCGTCTGGCCACTCTACCATAAAGGCCTGATTGGTGGAGTGCTGCAGAGATTGTTGTTCCTCTGGAAGATTTTCCCATCTCCACAGAGGAACTCTGGAGTTCTGTCAGAGTGACCATCGGGTTCTTGGTCACCTCCCTGACCAAGGCCTTTCTCCTTCGATTGCTCAGTTTGGCCGGGCGGCCAGCTCAAAGAAGAGTCTTTGTGGTTCCAAACTTCCATTTTAGAGTGATGGAGGCCACTGTGTTCTTGAGGACCTTCAATTCAGTAGAAATGTTTTGGTACCCTATCCCAGATCTGTGCCCCGACACAATCCTGACTCTGAGCTCTACGGAGAACCGCATGGCTTTGTTTTTGCTCTGAAATGCACTGTCAACTATGAGACCTTATATAAACAGGTGTGTGCCTTTCCAAATCAAATCAAATCTAATCTAATTTTATTTGTCACATACTCATGGTTGGCAGATGTTAATGCGAGTGTAGCGAAATGCTTGTGCTTCTAATTACGACCATTGAGTAATATCTAACAAGTAATCTAACAATTTCACAACAACTACCTTATACACACAAATCTAAGTTTAGGGATGAAATAAGAATACGTATATATGGATGAGCAATTACCGAGCGGCATAGGCAAGATGCAATAGATGGTATAAAATACAGTATATATAACATATGGGATAAGTAATGCAAGATATGTAAACATCATTATTAAAGTGGCGTTAGTACAGTGACTGGGGATCCATTTGTTAGAGTGGCCAATGATTTCAAGTCTGTATGTAGGCAGCAGCCTCTCTGTGTTAGTGATGGCTGTTTAACAGTCTGATGGCCTTGAGATAGAAACTATTTTTCAGTCTCTCAGTCCCAGCTTTGATGCACCTGGACTGACCTCGCCTTCTAGATGGTAGCGGGGTGAACAGGCAGTGGCTCGGGTGGTTGTTGTCTTTGATTATCTTTTTGGCCTTCCTGTGACATCGGGTCTATAAGAAGCTTTTACTATAAGAAGTAAAATGTTACTGTTACTTTGTCGTTAAAGGTAGAGTCAGTGATTCACCTGATTCACAAAGTAAACAGCAATATTAAGCCGACTTCCGTAAAAGCTATGAGTGTGAAGCGCACGGCTACACTTCTCCGCTGTTTTGGTCCTGCAGTTGTTCCATTGCAACAGAGTAAAGCACACCTGTGCATGCCTCAGTTGCGGTGACCCTATTACCGCTACACCGGTGGTCACTAGTCATGAAGTAGTCAAATTCCATGTGATTGTTTAGTCATGGTAATTAGTCTTCTCCAAGCTCTGATGCTGCTGATGGTCATTAGTAGCCAACCAAACTTGCTAACTGCCTGGTACTTAGCTCTCTACTGTCCCTCTAATCACTCTGACATCAATGCAAATGTTATCGAAAATCTAATCAAACCCTTCATGAGAGCCCATTAGCTCATTTTGCGCAACATTTCTATAGGCCATGAAATTGCACGAGAAAACAGTGATGGCCTCTATTAAAAAGAGGAGGACCCAAAAGCTTTCTATATGCTAGGCCTACTATATTTGTTTCTCAAATACTTTCCTAATATTAAGCTAATACTAAGCGCATTTCTTATCTATACAATGGGAGTATAGCCTACCTGGCTGGCATGAAAATGAACCATAGGAAAAGCGTCCTCCAAGTGCCAAGATGACATGTCTTTTTTACCCTGCCCTTGTTTTGAGACAGGTGTATGATAATGGTCCATTCTAAATCAAAACAAATTTCACACATCTATTATTTAGTAGATGTAAAGACAAGATTCAATCAAGAATAGTCTAATGGTTAGAATATTAGCCTATCACTTGTGAATGATGCCCAGCTTAAGGCAAGGAACAATCCCTTTTTTTAAAACTTTTTTGAATCATAGTCGCACACCTCATGAAGCTTAGCCCATAGTTCTATATGTTTTGATAAGGTTTGTATCATAACCAAAGTGGCCAAATAACTTTAAGCACATGAATCTGCTTTACAAGGGGTGTAGAGCCTTACTGGCATACATAAGCAGCGCATGAGTTTCAAGTTTGGGTAAGATCATTTTCACCATAAAAATGCACCTTCATAACAAAAGCATTACATGGATAATCGCATTTGTGGTCACTTCTGATAAGGGCGTTTTCCCGCATATGGAACTTTTGTGCTTATAGCCTACTGCCGTAATATTAAGAAATAGCCTAATAGTTTATCATCATTTTAATCTAAAAGTTCTGATCTGTTGTGTCAGCCTCATTGTGTAAAAAAAAATGTATGCTGGTGTTTGTTTTAATTTGGGATCTATCGCATCCCACAACTGTCCCAGACTATGTTTGTTATATTTATTTCTCGCACAGAATATAATAGGTCAACTTTTGTACTATGGGGGATAGTACAATATGCACCTCGGAATTGGAAACTACGCGAGCAGTTGCGCCCTCGATGTGTCTGTTCTTCACTTGTAGCCTGTGAGAAAGACCAGATGTGATGGAGAGATGTGTGAAGGGCTGCAAAAGGCATGGATTTTTTTAGGGTGCATTATGGCCACACAAAGGGGATGCCGCCGGGAAATTCGAAGCATTGTCAAGTGCTTCTCAAATTGTGAATGAGAGACTGTGTGTACAGCCTGCGCAAAAAAAACAAAGCAGAGCTCATGACTTTCAAGCAACTTTTTTCAAATCATCATTAGAGTCACATCATGCAGCCTTACAATGTATTAAATATCAAAACATATAGCCCAGCATTTGGAGAACAACTAAAATGACCTTAATAACTCAAAATGAAGCATATAGGAGTACCTATTTCTTTGTTAACCACAAATCGTTTGGAAAAAATATCCTTTCTATTTTATTCAGCTTTGTTCCATTGTATTCTTCATACTTTAAAATAATAGAAAATAATGGAATTCTAAGCAAACCTTGTCTGCTAAATGAGCTAGTGTAGCCCACAGACATATATATATATATATATATATATATATATATATATATATATATATATATATATATATATATATATATATATATATATATGGCATAGCCAGATCAGGACCTAACATAAGGACAACTCAGAGTATGCTATTCTGTTCTTCACTACATTTTCTTCATATCATGTTTCTTTATACCTGTCTAAAATAAATAATGGATTTATTGTGAAGGTGTAGGCTATATATATTACATGGATTTATTTTACTTTTTAAAATGTAGATGTTCCATAGGTCTGCATCAGTGACGTTCATGCTATGTGTGAAAGCCAGGAGATGCTAAATGTGTTTTATGTTAATGAACGGTCAATTACCATGAGACCGACAGTTATTTGCTTGACAATCACCGGCTGATGAAATTTTGTGACCGCCACGGTCCTATATGTGATTGCTTCGACATATATCACACTTTAATTTAAATTTTTTGTCCAGACTCAAGTCATGTCATGTACCACTGACTCCAAATCCAATTCCCTGCAAACAAGAATACAAGTTCTACAATATTGCAACCCAACTATTTTATATTTAACCAGGCAAGTCAATTAAGAACAAATTATTATTTGAAGAGACGGCTTGGCAAGAGGCAAAAGGCCTCCTGTGGGTGCGGGGTTCAATGTAAGACAAAACTGACAGCACAGACAAGACTGGCAACAGCACAAACACAACAGCAAACAAACAGTGGATGTGTGTGTGTGTGCGTGTGCGTGTGCGTGTGCGTGTGCGTGTGTGTGTGTGTGTGTTTGCAGGCATGTGTGTGGTGTGTGAGAAGTAAAACAACATGCTTCCTTATGTAACAGTATAACTTTAAACCGTCCCCTCGCCCCGACACGGGCGCGAACCAGGGACCCTCTGCACACATCGACAACAGTCACCCACGAAGCAGCGTTACCCATCGCTCCACAAAAGCCACGGCCCTTGCAAAGCAAGGGGCAACACTACTTAAGTCTCAGAGCAAGTGACGTAACTGATTGAAATGCTACTAGCGCGCACCCGCTAACTAGCTAGCCATTTCACATCCGTTACACTCACCCCCCTTTCAACCTCCTCCTTTTCCGCAGCAACCAGTGATCCGGGTCAACAGCATCAATGTAACAGTATAACTTTAAACCGTCCCCTCGCCCCGACCCGGGCGCGAACCAGGGACCCTCTGCACACATCAACAACGGTTGCCCACGAAGCACGGTCGTTACCCATCGCTCCACTAAGGCCGAGGCCCTTGCAAAGCAAGGGGCAACACTACTTAAGTCTCAGAGCAAGTGACGTAACTGATTGAAATGCTACTAGCGCGCACCCGCTAACTAGCTAGCCATTTCACATCCGTTACACTTACTTAAGGCAAAACAAACTACTGACATCCGGTGACAACTAGAAACAACTACGTCTCAACAACCTGTTCATCTATTTGTCCTTTGAACTCCTCCAGGGACACCAGGTCCTGGAGGTGTAGGTTGGCTTAGAGGGAATTCCAAGACCAGTGGTATGAATAATGAACCTTTTTCCATGCTCTGTTCAAATTTTCAGGACTGTTTGGACTGCTCAAGATTGAGCTTATATGTGTTTTCATTTCGAGGTAGAAGAGAGGAGTCCTGTCCTTTTGTCACAGACTGAAGACCCAAGTAGGAAGCATGTATCATTGAGGGTTTATCCCATTGATTTGGCCTGTATGAAGTTCCTCCCACTTGTATGAAGTTCCTCTCAGTGGTTATAGCTGTAGTGAAAAATGCATTTTTGTACTCGCCAGGGCCCTATTCCCTATATAATACTCTACTTTAGACCAGGGCCCTATATAATACTCTACTTAAGACCAGGGCCCTATTCCCTATATAATACTCTACTGTAGGCCAGGGCCCTATATAATACTCTACTTAAGACCAGGGCCCTATTCCCTATATAATACTCTACTGTAGACCATGGCCTTATTCCCTATATAATACTTTACTTTAGAACATCAAAATAAATGTTGAGCCTTCCCTATAAACTATGCTATTTCAAACATCTCATGGCAACCATTTCAATTGAAATGACATAACACAAACCATTCCCATGTATACTGAAAAAATATATAAAGATAAAATGCAACAATTTCAAAGATCTTTCTGAATTACAGTTCATATACGGAATTCAATTAACTGAAATAAATGCATTAGGCCCTAATCTATGGATTTCACATGGCTGGGAATACAAATATGCATATGTTGGTCACACAGGGGTGAGGATCATAAAACCAGTCAGTATCTGGTGTGACCACCATTTGCCTCATGCAGCACGACACATCTCCTTCGCATAGAGTTGATCAGGCTGTTGATTGTGGGCTGTCGAATGTCCCACTCCTCTTCAATGGCTGTGAAAAGTTGCTGGATATTAGCTAGAACTGGAACATGCTGTCATACACGTCAATCCAGAGCATCCCAAATATGCTCAATATCTGTAATGTCTGGTGAGTATGCAGGTCATAGAAGAACTGGGACATTTTTAGCATCCAGAAATTGTGTACAGATCCTTGCGACATATTGCTGTGCATTATCATGCTGAAACATGAGGTGATGGTGGTGGATGAATGGCACAACAATTACGTCACGGTATCTCTGTGCATTCAAATTGCCATCGATAAAATGCAGTTGTGTTTGTTGTCCATAGTTTATGGCTGCCCATACAATAACACCCATCGCAACCATGGTGTAAATTCTCTAAAACAATGTTGGAGGCGACATATAGAAGAGAAATTAACATTAAATTCTCTGGCAACAGCTCTGGTGGACACACCTGCAGTCAGTATGTCAATTGCACGCTCCCTCAAAACTTGAGACATCTGTGGCACCCACTCAAGTGACGCACCCCTCCTGTGGAAAAACTGCACATTTTAGAGTGGCTTTTATTGTCCCCAGCAAAAGGTGCACCTGTATAATAATCATTCTGCTCAAACAGCTTATTGATATACCACACCTGTTAGGTGGATGGATTATCTTGGCTAAGGAAAAATGCTCACTAATTATGTCAACAAATGTGTGCACAAAATTTGAGCGTATGTGGGTGATAGCTCATGACTGGAGGGCAGCTCATGACTGGAGGGCAGCTCATGACTGGAGGGCAGCTCACCAGCTCATGACTGGAGGGCAGCTCATTACTGGAGGGCAGCTCATGACTGTAGGGCAGCTCTGGCAGCTCCTAACTGGCTGGCGGCTCTGGCGGCTCCTGACTGGCTGGCGGCTCCTGACTGACGGACGGCTCTAGCGGCTCCTGACTGACGGACGGCTCTAGCGGCTCCTGACTGGCGGACGGCTCTAATGGCTCGGGACAGACGGGCGGCTCTGAAGGCTCGTGGCAGACGGATGGCTCAGATGGCGCTGGGCAGACGGATGGCTCAGATGGCGCTGGGCAGACGGATGGCTCAGACGGCGCTGGGCAGACGAGCAGTGCAGGCGGCGTTGAGCAGACGAGCAGTGCAGGCGGCGTTGGGCAGACGGCCGACTCTGACCTGCTGAGACGCACAGTAGGCCTGGTGCGTGGTGCCGGAACTGGTGGTACCGGACTGGAGACACGCACCTCAAGGCTAGTGCGGGGAGCAGGAACAGGGCACACTGGACTCACGATGCGCACTATAGGCCTGGTGCGTGGTACCGGCACTGGTGGTACCGGGCTGAGGGCACGCACCTCAGGGCGAGTGCGGGGAGAAGGAACAGTGCGTACAGGGCTCTGGAGACGCACAGGAGGCTTGGTGTGTCGTGCCGGACCTGGAGGTACTGGGCTGGAGACACGCACCACAGGGAGAGTGCGTGGAGGAGGAACAGGGCTCTGGAGACGCACTGGAAGCCTGGTGCGTGGTGTTGGCACTGGTGGTACTGGGCTGGGGCGGAAAGGTAGCGCCGGATATACCGGACCGTGCAGCCGTACTGGCTCCCTTGAGCACTGAGCCTGCCCAACCTTACCTGGTTGCATGCTCCCCGTAGCCCGTCCAGTGCGGGGAGGTGGAATAACCCGCACTGGGCTGTGTTGGCGAACCGGGGACACCATGCATAAGGCTGGTGCCATGTACACCGGCCCGAGGAGACGGACTGGAGGCCAGATATGTAGAGCCGGCTTCATGGCACTTGGCTCAATGCACACTCTAGCCCGTCCAGTGCGGGGAGGTGGAATAACCCGCACCGGGCTATGTACCCGTACAGGAGACACCGTGCGCTCTTCCGCATAACACGGTGTCTGGAAGTGGGCGCAGGTTTCCTACCTGCCCTCGCCACACTACACTTTATCCCCCCCCCCCCCCCCCAATAAATTTTTGGGGTTTCTTCACGGGCTTCCAGCCCCGCTTCCGTGCTGCCTTCTCAGACCACCGCTCCTGGGCTTTAGCTGCCTCCATCTCTTCCCGAGAGCGGCGATCTTCTCCAACCTTAGCCCAGGGTCCTTCGCCGTTAAATATTTGCTCCCATGACCATTCCTCCTGGTACCGCTGCTGCTGTCGCTGCTGCCCGTTGCCACGCTGCTTGATCCTTGTTTGGTGGGTGGTTCTGTAACGGCAATCTAAGTCGTCCTCAGACGAGGAGAGGCGAGAAGGATCAGAGGAACAATACGCAGCGTGGTAATTCTCCATAATGAATTTAATCAAAACAAAACAATACACTATACAAAATAACAAAAGAACATACCGTCACAGTCCTAGCTGGTGCAGAACACAAACACAGAGACAGGAAACAACCACCCACAATCCCTTCACAAAACAATATATATATGATTCTCAATCAGGGACAACGATTGACAGCTGTCTCTGATTGAGAACCATATTAGGCTGAACACAGAAACAGATGAACTAGACACACAACATAGAATACCCACCCCAACTCACGCCCTGACCAACTAAACACATACAAAACAACAGAAAACAGGTCAGGAACGTGACAGCGTATGGAGCATTTCTGGGATCTTTTATTTCAGTAGCTTTCCTATTGGGGTCCACATTAAATGAATTCATATTATCAAATCAAATGTATTTTATATAGCCCTTCTTACATCAGCTGATATATCAAAGTGCTGTACAGAAACCCAGCCTAAAACCCCAAACAGCAAGCAATGCAGGTGTAGAAGCAGGGTGGCTAGGAAAAACTCCCTAGAAAGGCCAAACCTAGGAAGAAACCTAGAGAAGAACCAGGCTATGAGGGATGGCCAGTCCTCTTCTGGCTGTGCCAGGTGGAGATTATAACATAACATGGCCAAGATGTTCAAATGTTCATAAATGACCAGCATGGTCAAAAAATAATAATCACAGTAGTTGTCGAGGGTGCAACAAGTCAGCACCTCAGGAGTAAATGTCAGTTGGCTTTTCATAGCCGATCATTGAGAGTATCTCTACCGCTCCTGCTGTCTCTAGAGAGTTGAAATCAGCAGGTCTGGGACAGGTAGCACATTCGGTGAACAGGTTAGGGTTCCATAGCCGCAGGCAGAACAGTTGAAACTGGAGCAGCAGCATGGCCAGGTGGACTGGGGACAGCAAGGAGTCATCATGCCTGGTAGTCCTGAGGCATGGTCCTAGGGCTCAGGTCATCCGAGTTAGAGAGAGCATACTTAGAATTAGAGAGATCATACTTAAGTTCACACAGAACACCGGATAAGACAGGAGAAATACTCCAGATATAACAGACTGACCCTAGCCCCCCGACACATAAACTACTGCAGCATAAATACTGGAGGCTGAGACAGGAGGGGTCAGGAGACACTGTGGCCCCATCCGATGATACCCCTGGACAGGGCCAAACAGGCAGGATATAACCCCACCCACTTTGCCAAAGCGCAGCCCCCACACCACTAGAGGGATAACTTCAACCACCAACTTACCATCCTGAGACAAGCCCATAAAGATCTCCGCCACGGCACAACCCAAGGAGGGGCGCCAACCCAGACAGGAAGATCACGTCAGTGACTCAACCCACTCAAGTGACGCACCCCTTCTAGGGACGGCATGGAACAGTAAGCCAGTGACTCAGTCCCTGTAATAGGGTTAGAGGCAGAGAATCCCAGTGGAGAGAGGGGAACCGGCCAGGCAGAAACAGCAAGGGCGGTTCGTTGCTCCAGAGCTTTTCCGTTCACCTTCACACTTCTGGGCCAGACTACACTCAATCATATGACCTACTGAATAAATGAGTCTTCAGTAAAGACTTAAAGGTTGAGACCGAGTCTGCGTCTCTCACATGGGTAGGCAGACCAATCCATAAAAATGTAGCTCTATAGGAGAAAGCCCTGCCTCCAGCTGTTTGCTTAGAAATCCTAGGGACAATTAAGAGGCCTGCGTTTTGTGACCGCAGCGTACGTGTAGGTATGTATGGCAGGACCAAATCGGAAAGATAGGTAGGAGCAAGCCCATGTAATACTTTGTATGTTAGCAGTAAAACCTTGAAATAAGCCCTTGCCTTAACAGGAAGCCAGTGTAGGGAGGCTAGCACTAATATGATCACATTTTTTGGTTCTAGTCAGGATTCTAGCAGCCATATTTAGCACTAACTGAAGTTTATTTAGTGGTTAATCCGGGTAGCCGGAAAGTAGAGCATTGCAGTAGTCTAACCTAGAAGTAACAAAAGCATGGATTAATTTTTCAGCATCATTTTTGGACAGAAAGTTTCTGATTTTTGCAATGTTACGTAGATGGAAGAAAGTTGTCATTTAAACAGTCTTGATATGTTCGTCAAAAGAGAGATCAGGGTCCAGAGTTACGCCGAGGTCCTTCACAGTTTTATTTGAGACGACTGTACAACCATCAAGATTAATTGTCAGATTCAACAGAAGGTTATTACACACTCAGGTTTGAAAGGGCACACAAAGGTTTATTCAATGTTATTACGTTCGTCGTAACGAGGAGACCAAGGCGCAGCGTGATTTGAATACATACTTCTTTATTTAACGAAGAATACTGAACAAACTATACAACACAAAAAAACGACCGTGAAGCTAATATGACGAGTGCTGACATGCAACTACATATAGACAATAACTCACAAACCAAACTGGAAAATGTTAACCTAAATAGGATCCCCAATCAAGAGACAACGATAAACAGCTGCCTCTGATTGGGAACCAATTCAGGCCACCATAGACCTACATATGCCTAGACTACACACACACCCCTAGACAATACAAAACAATCATACCCACCCTCGTCACACCCTGACCTGACCAAAATAATACAGAAAACATAGAATACGAAGGCCATGGTGTGACAATTGTCTTGAAGTGATATGGTTGCCATCAAATATGTGTTTTTTCAATGAACATTAGAGCAAAATGGTCATAAAATATGATAGAAATGAACAATGAATGGACTCCACCACTGTCTGGAGCAATATGACTCCTTCAGTTGTTTTACCTTTAACAGGTCCCAAAATCTAATATTGTTCTCCAACTAACCATGTTCATTACTTTTGGGCATGGATTTGAAGATGGATATTGCTTCTCTGGATGTTTCAAAGTGAAAGTATTTATAGGGACATAATTATGTCTTTAGTGGTTGCCAATCAGTGCACAATGCAAAATGTCACGGCATCGGAAATGAGTTTTCATCATTAATAGACGATAAGAGTATCACATTTAAATGAGGCCTTTCATCAGATGTCCATATAACAGTCTGTGTAGGATATGGGGTGTGCTCATCTACAATTACTGCTCTTCAAAAGTATTTGACAGAAAAACACCATCCTAGTCTAATTGCTCTCTCCACATCCATTTGATTCACATTTCATTGTTATTTAAAAGTATGTTCTTTAATATAGTTTTATACCATTAATCTGCCTACACTGATAATTTTCCCTTCCGCTAATTTTCTCCGGAATCTGTTGTTGTGTTGTCAGTGGTGATTTTAGTATGTAAATCTTGGTGTGGCAAATTCAATATTTTTTTCTTTATGGATTCCAGCAAAGCAACTACACAACACAACACACAACACTAAACAATACATAATAGTTGCACTGTAATGGGAACAAATGGTGCCCACACACTGTTAAGACCTCCATAAAGCTGTCCCAACAGCAGAGCTTTCCTTTCAGCACCATGGAGTGAACTTAAACAAATCCTTGTGGATTTGTGTAAGTCGATAAGAGCTGCATTCTCCTTCAATAATAACAAATGTCAAAATTAGTTTTGACTTTTGAACCATACACAAACATTATTACATTTATGTTCATTAAATTCATGATGTTTATTCTTATATCATTAACACTTAGCTCTAAGTATAAGCAAATGCAAGCAAAAGAGCTGCAGCGAGGTAGGCCTATTTGTTCAACACTTTAAAAATGGACACCGACAGAAATTCAAATAGATTCCTCCAGAGTGGCGCAGCGTTCTAAGTCACTACAGACCCGGGTTCGATCCCAGGCTGTGTCCCAGCCAGCCGCGACCAGGACAGACATGAGGCATCACACAATTGGCCTACCCTCTTCCTGGTTAGAGGAGGATTTGGCTGGCCGGGATGTCCTTGTTCCATTGCGCTCTAGCGACTCCCTGTGGCGGGCCGGGTGCATGCCCTCTGACTTCGGTAGCCAGGCTTCCAGGTTAAGCGAGCAGTGTGTCAAGAAGCAGTGCGGCTTGGCAGGGTCGTGTTTCGGAGGACGCATGGCTCTCAACCTTCACCTCTCCCGAGTCCGTCCGGGAATTGCAATGATGGGACAAGACTGTAACTACCAATTGGATATCACGAAACTGGGGAGAAAAAATACCCCAAAAAATTACAAAATCAATTTAGAGAGATGTTAGTTCAGATAAATTCAGCAAGATGTTGAGGCCTCAACTTTACTCTTCTTTAAGTCACCACAGAAAAACACCACACAGAGACAGTGTCACGTTCCTGACCTGTTTTCTGTTTGGTATGTGTTTAATTGGTCAGGGCGTGAGTTTGGGTGGGTAGTCTATGTTATGTGTTTTCTATGTTGGGTTAATGGGTTGCCTGGTATGGCTCTCAATTAGAGGCAGGTGGTTTTCATTTGCCTACCTGGTTAAATAAAGGTGAAATAAAAATTTCCTCTGATTGAGAGTCATATTAAGGTAGGTTGTTCTCACTGTTTGTTTGTGGGTGATTGTTCCTGTGTCTGTGTAATCCACATGGGACTGTTTCGTTTGTTCGTTCGTTTTAGGTAGTCTGTTCCTGTTCTTGCGTCCTTCGTCTATATGTAAGTTCGTTTGTTTCAGGTCTGTTGCCTTCGTTTATTGTTTTGTAGTTTGTTCTAGTGTTTTGTCAGTGTTTCGTCTGTTTGTAATAAATTCGTTATGTATTCAACACCCGCTGCGCCTTGGTCCGTTCATACACCACCAGACGAACGTTACAGACAGAGAGAGAGAGACTCGGCTAGCCTACCATTTAAACTATTTTATTAGGCCTATGTGGTCTAAAAAATAAGGAAAATACAATCATGAGAATCCACTTTTATATAGAATACACTGACGCACATACAGCGCATTGTGCAAACATAACAAACCTCACAATATCAACTGGAATTACATGGGTCTATTACTGAACTTTTTGTTGAAAACAAATATTTGAATGGGAAGAGATTGCCACTGGCAAACATGGTTACAGACCAAACAACATTATATAGTATCTCCTCCTCGTCAAGAAAAGCACATGAGCTAATTATAATACACAAAGTAAGCAAAACAATGAAATCCTTCCAACATTGCCTAAAATTATGAATATATAAAGCAATAGGCCTATAACAGTTGAGATGTACAAACAATGGCATAAGGGAATGATGAGCGCATAAGAGGCAATCTGTAATTTTGATGAAGACATTAATTAGCAAGCTACGATGGACATAGTCAATACAACTATTTGTTCAGCACTTTTGAAATGTACAGTGACAAAATTCAGAACATGGGCCATTCTTACAGTATTCTCCCTGTACACCAAGTCAGAACCATAGGATAAATAACGGGGGCATATAAGCAGACAAAGAAAGCTCTTACAATATTCAATGATTTCTCTAACACAGGCTACAGGCTACATGTGCACCACCAAGTCAGAACAGTAGGCTAAGTTCTGACGGGGAAAGGGACCAAATTATAAGGGTGAGGCACATGGGTTACTAACAGCTTACTACACAACATACACTTGGTATTACTTTCTTAGCTACAGTATACATATCTCCCTGGCATATTACATAATTTATGCAGCAGCATACAATACATTTTGGGACCATTGTTGTGCTGTGCTCACTTGAACAGAAAGGTGGCGCTGGGGTCCTTCTTGTGGGCAAATTTAGTCATCAAAGTCTGTCATTCTCTGTATTTATGGTGCTTTCAAGACAACTGGGAACACGGAAAAAAACATGGTCGAATCAGAGCTCTAGAAATAGGCCCGAGTTCCCGACTTGGAATTCCGAGTTGGGTGGCTGTTCAAAACGTATTTTCTCAATCGGAGCTCTGCCCCACCCACCCTGAATGACGGGTCGCCACTGGGTGTTGTCAATCACCACTTCTCTCAGAATCATCTCTGTTGACTTCACTTGAAATACCAGAGTTGAACAGATTTCAGAGCTGCAGTGAAGTTAGCAGCTCTCAACTACTGTTATATATTTTAATTCAGGATAATAAATTCAAGTTTTGAAGCTTTACTTTAACTAATTTCTGTGAGTATAGATTACTTCAACCTAGATATTATAGGAGCCACATGTAACATTTTAGGAATAGTTTTGATTCCCATGTGTTTAAAAAAAACATGGTTTAGCAATGCCTAATCTTCCGTGGGCAGATTATGTGTGTAGACCGAAGAATCTGCCGGCACTGAATGGGATGCGTGAGATAATGAGCAGCATTTGTTCTGGTTTGTGGGTTTTCGTCACTGGTTATTTGAACGTATCAGGATTGGGCGAAGGCGGTGCTTAAACTGATTCACCTCGAGTTCTTTGCATCTGCCCACACTGATCAGAAAGGGGGGTGCTTTAGCTGAGATTTTCCTTTTGCGAGGGTGCAGGAACTCTCAATTTCTAACACGTCTGAACACAGATTTTAATCATGCAGATTAACAAATTACACACAATTTGTGGAAAACTTGGTAATTTGGGGAATGGTAACACTGCACAGTATTATTTTTTTTTGGGGGGGGGGGGGGGGGGGGGGGGGGGGGTACTTTTTACTTCTTTTTCTCCCCAATATCCAATTGGTAGTTACAGAGTGTGCAAAGCTGTCATCAAGGCAAAGGGTGGCTACTTCGAAGAATCTCAAATATAAAATATATTTTGATTTGTTTAACACTTTTTTAGTTCCTACATGATTCCATATGTGTTATTTCATAGTTTTGATGTCTTCGTTATTATTCTACAATGTAGGAAATAGTAAAAATAAAGAAAAATCCTTGAATGAGTAGGTTTGTCCAAACTTTTGACTGGTACTGTACATCAGAAATTCATCCAAGAGAATACTGTAAATCTCCTTTAGTCATTTACATAAACCATGAGTATATAAAGTATTTATTACACAGCAATGATAAAAGTATTTATTACACAGCCATTATAAAAGTATTCATTATACATCCATGATACGCATTCATTAATGATGAGCTACTTGGAATATTGCTATACTTTATGATGTATTTGACATAGCATATTATAGTGAATGGTTAAACAGCCATGGGTGAGCAATGCCCTCGGGTTATATTTAGCTAATTCAATGAAATCACTCTGTATGGCTGGGGTAAGCCAGTAAAACATGAGGGGGTTGAACTGGCGAGTGGATGGCAAGGCAGTAAAACATGGGGGGGTTAAACTGGCATGTAGATGGCAGGGCAGTAAAACATGGGGAGGTTGAACTGGCATGTAGATGGCAGGGCAGTAAAGCATGAGGGGGTTGAACTGGCAAGTGGATGGCAGGGCAGTAAAACATGGGGAGGTTGAATTGGCATGTAGATGGCAGGGCAGTAAAGCATGAGGGGGTTGAACTGGCAAGGAGAGGGCAGGGAAGTAAAACATGAGGGGATTGAACGGGCAAGTGGATGGTAGGGCAGTAAAACATGTGGGGGTTGAACTGGCAATTAGATGGCCAGGGTTTCAGATCCAAGGTACGTGCTCTTAATATCTCCAGAGCCGCGGCACTGCAGCTGACGCTTCAACTGACCCTGTGCTCCTCCCACATGTGTGAGTTAGTTGTTTGAAACCCCAACTCCAGCCACTTTAATAATGGGAATTGATGGAAAGTATGTAAAAATGTATCACTAGCCACTTTAAACAATGCCACGTAATATAATGTTTACATACCCTACATTACTCATCTCATATGTATATGTATATACTGTACTATATCATCTACTGCATCTTGCCATCTTTATGTAATACATGTATCACTAGCCACTTTAAACTATGCCACTTTATGTTTATATACCCTACATTACTAATCTCATATGTATATACTGTACTCTATACCATCTACTGCATCTTGCCTATGCCGTTCTGTACCATCACTCATTCATATATCTTTATGTACATATTCTTTATCCCTTTACACTTGTGTGTATAAGGTAGTAGTTGTGGAATTGTTAGGTTAGATTACTTGTTGGTTATTACTGCATTGTCGGAACTAGAAGCACAAGCATTTCGCTACACTCGCATTAACATCCGCTAACCATGTGTATGTGTCAAATAAAATTTGATTTGATGATTTGATTTGTTGTGTACTGTAAGGTCAAAGGTAGAACAACTATACTAACTTTACATGTAGCCAAAACGTATCGACTGAAGCAAAGTTTTGATATAGCAACTGCTTCACTCCAATTCTCCTGATGTCCCTAATCTCCAATTCTAACATTCAGATGTCTTTATTTATTTAAGTTTGTGGTTCTGGAACTGAATAATACAGGCCAGATGGAAGTCTAGCAGTTTCGAATGGTCCATTTGTGCTGCCTCGAGGCATTAAGTGGCCCTGTGTGGCTCAGTTGGTAGACAATGGCGCTTGCAACGCCAGGGTTGTGGGTTCGATTCCCACGTGGGGCCAGTACAAAGAAAGTATGAATGTATGTACTTGTAAGTCGTTCTGGATAAGAGCGTCTGCTAAATGACTTAAATGTAAATGTTAAGACAGTGCTTTAAACAGATGAGGATTTGTCTGACATCTCCTTGCTAGAACATTCCTAAAATGTCCTTATTTAGTTTCGGAATAATGCAATTTAATATTAACCACGACTGACATGCTATCAGATAACAAGCAATAAGCGTTTCCTGATTGAATAAACAGGTTTGTTTCCTTCCAAGACTGTGCATATAATCCTTTGATTATATCCAATGTTTTCTCAAATGTCTTTGGCAGAGTTAGAGGTTTTCAATCCATTAGTAACTTTATTGTTAGTAGGACAGAGGTCACTGATAAGAAAGTTTTAAAATTGCAAATTTCCCGTCTTTCAAAAATACTTTTTTTTTTAAATAATTTTTATTGGAATTTCACAATTTTCACCCATATTAAGAGATACAACAACAGAGACAAAGCAACAAAAAAACAGCACTCACTTACACATACCTGCGGATGTATATATATATACATATACATACACATACACGCACATACACACCCACACCATTTTCCTCTCCCCTCTTCTCTCACCCCATCCCCATCATTGCGTCTCTCAATACATACATTTTAAACAAACTTACAAACAGAAATGAAACAAAAAAGCTCAGTTTAAACTAAGAAGTTATGTTCCACACATGGAAGGTACAGTGTAATTCTGAAATACATAGATCACCACCATTCTAAGAGAATCCTTGCAGCATAATAGCTGATACCTCAGGTTCTAGGCAATTTAGATAGGGTTCCCATACTTTGTAGAACTGATCTGTTTTAGAATGCAATGTACATGTCAAATATTCCAGAGGCACCCATTCAAATAGTGTCGTATGCCAATCTTTAATAGAAGGAACCTTATCACTAATCCACTGTAAAAGGATGTTTTTCCTCGCTGCAAAGGTAAGGATGTTGTAAAGCCTCCTCTTACCCACAGAAGTAACATGCCTACTAGGGAGACCCAACAGTAAAGAAACTGGGTCCAATTCTAGATCAACCCCTAGGATCTTTTCAATTTCTTGCAGAACACCAGACCAGTATCTTTGTATTTTGGTACATGACTATAAACAATGTGTTAGGGTGCCTGTATCAGTTTTGCATTTAAGACACTGAGGAGAAGAGGAAGAGGGGCTAAAAGCATGTCTGCGATTTGGGGATATATGCAATATGTGTATTATTCTTAATTGAATTGCTCTAGTACGATTACATTTAGATATTGTTTTTGCGTATCTCCAAATGTCCTCCCACATCTCTTCGTCAATAGTATCAAAAATACTTTTGAAATGAGTGAGGAATATGAGATGTCACACTTCAGGTCAAATGCAAAACTCCTCTTCATTTTAGTCATTAGATATGCCATGCATTAGATGTCATTCTTTCTACAGATGTTTCTTTCTTTGAACATCAGAACATGATTCAAATGTGTCCTCAAATATGTCCCCAACAGTACATCAATATTACACTGCTGATTGTCATTCTTCCCCTAATTTAGTCATGACACAATATATGTGTACTCGATGACACTGATCAAAAAATTAACTAGTAATGAAAAAGGAAATCAACACTACAGAACTTGAAGACGTGATTTGAATACCCTTGATATTTTAGTATTCCCATTCCTTTATGACTGATTATAATTCCCCTCAGATATAAAGGATTTTTTTCTGATGATATCCACTTTACTGTATCCTATATCAAACACGGTCCCTTATCCATTTAAAAATGTCCTGCCGGAACCTGGACTTCTTGTCTTTGACAAATAATCCATAAACTACTCACATAATCACAGTCATCCTCTCTATTCCTGGAGCCTTCGAGTCAGCCTCTGACATGGCCCCAATTCAATCGATTGCAGCTTCGCATTGTTTCTCTGTGGCCATTCGTAACGGTGTTGAGATTGTGCCGTAACCTCATTCCACATCTTGAAATGTCTCCGCTAGTGCTATCGAATTGGTACCTTTTCGGTGGAGTAATGGGCAAATACGTTGTCTGGCGGGGGGCACGCGTTTGCGATGCAGAAGGTCTCTGATTTTAGCCTTTGTAAGAACAGTGTGCCCAGACAGGGAAGAAAGCAAAACTGCAAAGCAAACACAAGTCACGTGTCTCTAACGTACATAGGCAGTGATTAAGATTGGTCCCTGATGCTCTCCTATGTCTCTCGGATCTTATTTTTTTATTAGTTCACTGCTGATACAATCCCAAAATGTTTTGTATGTCAGCAGTTGTCACGCCCTGACCTTAGTATTCTTTGTTTTCTTTATTATTTTGGTTAGGTCAGGGTGGGACAAGGGTGGTATGTGTGTTTTTGTCTTATCTAGTTTTTTTTGTATGTCTAGGTGTGTGTGTCTAGTCTAGACATATGTAGGTCTATGGTGGCCTAGATTGGTTCCCAATCAGAGGCAGCTGTTTATCGTTGTCCCTGATTGGGGATCCTATTTAGGTTGCCATTTTCCAGTTTGGTTTGTGGGTTATTGTCTTTGTGATGTTGCATGTCTGCAATCATTGTTTATACGTTTCACGTTCGTTTTGTATTTTTGTTTGTTCAGTATATTTCTTTATTAAAAGAAGTATGTATTCAAATCACGCTGCGCCTTGGTCTCCTCTCTACGACATTCGTGACAGCAGTCAAAAACTTGAAAGTCTAATGTCTTGCCTATGCATTTTGGGACTGTATCAACAGTGGGTGGACTAATTAAGAAAATACCGAAAGATAGTTTGTGAGTGGATTTTCTCTTTAACGCTAGTTCTATAACAACAATGTTGTCCAAATTCCTTGTTGTAATTTATTTTCATTGCTATCTTTTTTTGGTCCAGTATGACTCGTGGATGTGCGTCAGACACAGGAGGCTGCTGAGGGGAGGACAACTCATAATAATGGCTGGAACTGAGCGAATGGAATGTCATCAAACACATGGAAACCATGTGTTGGATGTATTTGATACAATTCCACAAATTCGGATCCAGCCAATACCACGAGCCAGTCTTCCCCAATTAAGGTGCCACCAACCTCCTCTGGCGTTAGACAATAATATATTCTTCCTCTGTCTTGTCTCTTCCTCCACCAGTGCTGGGGGCTGTTCCAGAGCTGTGCCAGTGCAGAGACCTGGAGCTGGACTGTGACGGCGCCCAGTTTCACCATGTCCCAGCAGTGTCCATTAACGTCACCATGATGTGAGTTGACACACACACACCTTTGAGTAGTTCATAAATACTATGCACATAATGACGCGCACTCACACACACACACACACACACACACCTGATAGCCTTCTTTGTTGAGACATTTGCATCTGACTGGAAGTGTGCATACTTTTTTCTGTTTCTCCTATGAATTGGAAGAGAAAAAGGATTTAAACAAAGTGTCTCGCTCAGTTAGCTAATGAGTGTCTTGATGGAAGTTTGTTTGTGGAGGTTGGTTTAAGTCCTAGGGCTGTTCTCTGCTGTACTGGAACAGTCTTTTTGAAAGAGGAAAATGAAACTTGAATCTCTTTACTGAAGCTTGCTGAAACTTACTGAATTCTACTGGAATATCTTTACTGAAGCCTACTGGAATATCTTTACTGAAGCCGACTAAAGCCCACTGAAGCTTACTTGAATATCTTTAATGAAGTCTACTAATGCTACTGGAATCTCTTTACTGAAGACTACTAAAGTCTCCTGAAGCCTACTGGAATCTCTTTACTGAAGCCTACTGGAATATCTTTACTGAAGCCTAATAAAGTCTACTGGAATCTCTTTACTGAAGCCGAATTAAGGCCACTGGAATCTCTTTATCGAAGCCTAATAAAGCCTATTTGAATCTCTTTACTGAAGTCTACTAAAACATACTGAAGCCTACCGAAACTTACTGGAATCGCTTTACTTAACCTACTGAAGCCTAGCAAAGCCTACTGGAATCTCTTTACTGAAGCCGAATGAAGGCCACTGGAATCTCTTTACCGAAGCCTAATAAAGCCTATTTGAAACTCTTTACTGAAGCCTACTAAAGCATACTGAAGCCTACCGAAACCTACTGGAATCGCTTTACTTAACCTACTGAAGCCTAGTGAAGCTTACTGGAATATCTTTACTGAAGCCTACTGGAATCTCTTTACTGAAGCCTAATGAAGCCTACTGGAATCTCTTTACTGAAGCAAACTAAAGCCTACTGGAATCTCTTTACTGAAGCCGACTAAAGCCCACTGAAGCTTACTTGAATATCTTTAATGATAGCCTACTATAACCTACTGGAATGTGAGACAAACTGAAGGTAAGGATACAATTATAACAAAATGTATTTATAACAAGATGATGTATAAAATAATTCATACATACACAATTCATACATTATGCAAAAGAATGACAACAATGACTATAAATTATCACATCGAGCTCGCCCTTTCTCAGTCTCACAATCTAGTATGTCTCCCTATCATATTGGCCCTACATCGTTTAGATAATGGCCCATTTGGGCCCCATGTTTCTCATCCTTCCATATTGGGGACATCCAGTTCCACTTGACTATTCATCAACAAAAGAATGTGTTTGCTTGATGGGTAAACCTCGAAGGCCCAATTTGCATGCAGAATAATTCAATTATGTCAATTGCTTATCATCACCGCCTCTTCCTTCTCCAATTGGCTCAGCTTTCATCAAGGTGCTGTAGACTACTGCAGCATTTTCCACATTGTTCATTTTCAATTAAAATGCTTTCTTCACTAATTCAAAGTGTATCTCCGTAACCTCGGGTAAACGTGGCCATAGTGCTAATCGAGGTGGAATGAACTTAGATAACGATTCAGCTACAAATGTCAAAATTATGCATTATCCCTGTCACTCCATAAAGAAAGATGTTCCTCTTCTGTTTGGAATAATGATGTGTTTTATCACCAGTCCCATTTGAAACATAATTGGAAGATTGTTTGCATTCGGGACAACGTGTGGTCACATAGAAACCTTAACCCTCCCGTTGTCTCGGCGGGTCAGAGCGACCCCGGGCAGTTCCGAGTTGATTGCCCGTGTCTGTGTGTGGGTCGGAGTGACCCCGGCAGCGTTAGCAAGGTGTATGTTGTAACCCTCCTGCCCCTGTGTGGGCGGGGTCATAGTGACGTCAGAGGGGTCAGAGTGACCCCGGCGGCGTTAGCAAGGTGTATGTTGTAACCCTCCTGCCCCTGCCCCTGTGTGGGCGGGGTCATAGTGACGTCAGAGGGGTCAGAGTGACCCTCGGCAGCGTCACCTGTCGCTTCCCCCGTGTCTGTGTGGGTCAGAGAGACCCCGGCAGGCCGGGGTCACAGTGACCCAACACCACCACCTGCTGGATACTAGTAAAAGGTCCTGCCCCAAAATTGACATTCTCAACATTCCGGGCAAGGGCCTGTGTCGAATACGGCGTGTCTGCCCCAAACGGGCCCTTGGGCCCCGTGTGAGTTTGGATATCGAATCTAAAAACGCCCCCTACAAACTACTTTCCCTTGGTTGTGGAAATTGTGCCTTTCGGGTATGGCTGTTGTTAGACAACCTTCCCCTTGCCTCGGCGGGACAGAGTGACCACCGGCCAGCGTTACGAGTCGATTCCCAGTGTCTGTGTGGGTTAGAGAGACCCCGGCAGCGTGTAGCAAGGTGTATGTTGTAACCCTCCTACCCCTGTCTGGGCCGGGTCACAGTGACCCGAGCCCTGTTGTAAGCCCTGCGTTATGAGTTGTTCCCCTCTGTTCCGGGGGCCTGGGGTCAGAGAGACCCCGGCGGCGTTAGCAAGGTGTATGTTGTAAACCCTCCCCTCCTACCCCTGTCTGAGCCGGGTCGGAGTGACCCGGGGCCTGTGTTAGGAGTTGTTCCCCTCTGTCTGGGCCGGGTCGGAGTGACCCCGGCAGGGACCAGTTGTCCCCACCAACTCTGTGCACGACCTCGGTGCTATCACGCGGGTAGGCCAGCCGAGCGTCCCGGATGGGACCGAAGGGGCCAAGGGGCCGAAGGGGCGAAGGGGCGAAGGGCCGAAGGGCCGAAGGAGCAGGCAGGGCCGACCACGCGCCTCGTCCATTCGCGTGCCTCGTCCCATTCACGTGGCCACCGTAAGCAGGGCGTAGAGAGGCTACTAATATTGTCAGGAAGAAGAAGAAGAAGAAGAGGACGACGACGAGGACGACGACGAGGAGGAATACGACCCCGCCGAGCGTGAGCCCTCCGCCTACGACAGTAAGCAGGGCGTAGAGAGCCTACTAATATTGTCAGGAAGAAGAAGAAGAACAAGAACAACAACAACAAGAACAAGAACAACAACAACAACAACAAGAAGAAGAACAAGATGAGGACGATGATGAGGACGACGACGAGGACGACGGCGACGAGGAATACGACCCCGCCGAGCGTGTTGCCTCCGCCTACGACGCCTCGCAGTCCCGGTTTCAGCGCGGCTCAGGTCCTGGAACAGATATCCTCCAGCGTCGACCAAGAAGACGAAGAAGACTACTGCGATTCCGAAGAGGAGGACGTTTCGGAAGATGAAGACGGTGAGGAATACAACCCCGAGCGCGACGCGGACGACTACGGAGACGACTCGGCCTCGCGGTCGTGCTCCTCTTCGGAGGAAGAGCCGGAGGAAGATCCGGAGGAAGAGCCGGAGGGAGACGCGGCCGCTGCCCGAGAGGAGCGAGACAGAGAGCCAGATAGAGCCAGAGAGCCAGAGCGAGAAAGGGAGACGTTGCTGTCGAAAAACGGCAAAATCAAATGGTCCTCCGCGGCCTATCGCGGCCCGGACCGACCCCGCGCCATCCGCCCGCCCTGCCCCGCCGTGACGCCGGGCCCCACGGCCTACGCCGCGTCGCGAGCGCTCGACATCGAGTCCGCCTTCCGGCTGTTTGTCACACCGGCGATAGAAAGGATCATCGTGGACATGACCAATCTGCAGGGGGTGAGAAAATACGGCGACGGCTGGCGACCCATGGACTCCACCGACCTGCGCGCCTACGTAGGGCTGCTGATCCTAGCCGGCGTCTACAGGTCCCGAGGCGAGGCCGCGGCCAGCCTGTGGGACGCCGAGAGCGGCAGGACCGTGTTCCGCGCCACCATGCCGCTCAAGGCGTTTCACAAGTACTCGAGGCTGCTGCGATTCGACGACCGCCAGTCGAGACCCGCGAGACTCGCCACCGACAGACTGGCGGCCGTGAGAGAGGTGTGGGACCTGTGGGAGGAGCGGCTGCAGGCCCTCTACAACCCGGGGCCCGAAGTGACGGTGGACGAACAACTGGTCCCGTTCAGAGGTACCGTCTATGCATCTGTGTACGTACGCGTAGCGTAGAGAGCACGGGCAGTCTATGTATCTGTGTTTGTACGCGTGGCGTAGAGAGCACGGGCAGTCTATGTATCTGTGCATAGAGAGCGGTAGCAGTCAATGTATCTGCGTATGTACGCGTGGCGTAGAGAGCACGGGCAGTCTATGTATCTGTGCATAGAGAGCGGTAGCAGTCAATGTATCTGTGTATGTACGTGTAGTAGCACGGGCAGCGGTAGCAATCGGCAGTAGTAGCAATGGGCAGCAGTAGCAATGGGCAGTGGCACGGGCGGCGGCGGT
This sequence comes from Salvelinus fontinalis, assembly GCF_029448725.1. Classification (NCBI taxonomy): domain Eukaryota; kingdom Metazoa; phylum Chordata; class Actinopteri; order Salmoniformes; family Salmonidae; genus Salvelinus; species Salvelinus fontinalis. Next base: position 61,734,785 of record NC_074670.1, on the reverse strand, counting down.
GGCGGCTGCGTGTAACGTAAACGCAGTGCGCCCCGATGGTGAGCCTGTAACGATGACGCTGCTGCTAATCTCCTGCTAATCTCCTCTCCCTCTCCTCTCCCTCTCCTCTCCCTCTCCTCTCCCTCCCCTCTCCCTCGCCTCAAGGACGCTGTCCTTTCCGACAGTACATTCCCAGCAAGCCGGCCAAATACGGCATCAAGTCGTGGGTGGCCTGCGACGCCAAGTCCAGCTACGCTTGGAAGATGCAAGTGTACACCGGCAAGGCGGCCGGCGGATACCCCGAGAAGAACCAGGGCGCGCGCGTCGTCCTCGATCTGACCGAGGGACTGCCGGACGGTCACAACGTCACGTGTGACAATTTCTTCACCTCCTACGAACTCGGGCAGCGGCTCCTCGAGAGGAACCTCACCATGGTGGGCACGGTGCGAAAGAACAAGCCCGAGCTCCCTCCCGCGCTGCTCCAGTCCAAGGGCAGACAGGTCTCGTCCTCCAGGTTCGCCTTCACGCCCACCGCCACTCTAGTGTCCTACCTGGCAAAGAGAAATAAGAACGTGCTGCTTCTGAGCACGCGGCACGCGGAGCCCGACGTCAGCGATCGCCGAGACCGGAAGCCGGCCCTCATCCTAGACTACAACTGCAACAAGGGCGGCGTGGACAACCTAGACAAGGTGGTCGGGACCTACAGCTGCAGACGGATGACCGCCCGCTGGCCCCTGGTCATCTTCCACAACATCCTCGACGTGTCCTCCTACAACGCCTTTGTCATATGGCGAGAGATCAACCCCGACTGGATGCCCGGGAAGCGGAACAAGAGGAGGGTGTTCCTGGAGCAGCTCGGAAAGGCGCTCGTGAAGCCCTTGATCCAAAGAAGGCAGCGTCTCCCCCGCACCGAAGCCGCGTCCGCACTTGTCAAAGTCATACGGGGCGAGCGTGTATCCGCCGAGGCTCGTCCGCAGGCCCGCGAGCGAGCAGCCGGCCCGGCCGCCGCCGCCGCCCCGGCCGCCCCGCTGGGGGCGAGTAAGAGGAAGAGGTGTCAGGTCTGCCCACCCAAGAAGGACGCCAAGACACACACAGCGTGCTGCAGGTGTAAGAAATACATCTGCAAAGGCTGTTCACACCCATACTGTCACACTTGTGCCCACTGGGCCTTTAGCCAAGACGGGACAGAGTGACCCCGGGGGGGACACTGTGTGCTAGGCATAATAGAAGGACAACGGGAGGGTTATGTAACAACAACCATACCCAAAAGGCACAATATCCACAACCAAGGGAAGGTAGTGCAGGAGGGGGGGCGTTTTTAGAATCAATACCCAAACTCACACGGGGCCCAAGGGCAGTACGGGGGACAGCCTGTCACTTCGCACACAGGGCCCTTGGCCGTAATGTTGAATCTGTGAGTGTCCACCACAACCTCTCAGTTATCCAAAACTTTATGTTGTATCCTGTCTGTGGAATTTGGAGGCTGTGACAATAGATCCAGCTTTCAGTAGTGTAGCAAACCACGTATCAGTTATCCAACACTTGATGTTCTAGCCAACGCACTAATACAGGGAAGTACTTATAAGTCAGTTTGGGTTGTTACAAGAGTTTACATTTATCAACACTGGGGAAGAGGTATCAGCTATAACAAGTAGGACTATTATGGGTAACCTGTTCATCTTCGTTGCAACAATCCACTTGTCTCTATGTATGCATCTGTACGAAAAGCACAGTGTAATCAGTGATGGACCTGTGCTTGAAGAAGACTACCTGGGTGTGGATGGGGGACTTGACCTTGACGGAGAATATCGTGGTATGGATGGGGGACCTGAGTTCTGAATCTGACACTGCTCCGAGAAAGTATGGGGGAGATGTAATTATCCTAACAGTTGAAATGTTATATTGTATTCATTTGGTACTATGGTGATGTGGACCTCTTTTATCAATAAAGTACAGTTGGTAACACTTGACAGTTGCTTGTCTGAGCATACTTTATTTTTTACTTGCATTCAACAGCATTATAAACTATAACAAGGCTACCCAAGCCCTCACAGTGAGCAAGCCTGGAAGCCTTATAGGCTCCTGCGGCTTCTGTCAAGCTCTGTGTGTTTGATGAGGCTTTCCTTAGGCCCGCCCTATCATGACTCAGTCAGCAAGCATGGAAGCCTTATAGGCTCCTGCGGCTTCTGTTAAGCTCTGTGTGATTGATGAAGCTTTCCTTAGGCCCGCCCTATTATGACTCAGTCAGCAAGCATGGAAGCCTTATAGGCTCCTGTGGCTTCTGTTAAGCTCTGTGTGATTGATGACGCTTTCCTTAGGCCCGCCCTATCATGGCTCAGTCTGCAGAACTGTGGGTCTTTGACAATAGGGGCCAAAGCGATATATTAATGACCATACTGACGTCTCTCAGGAAGCAGAACAGAGTGTACAATGGCACATGGGAAATCAGAGTCTTTCTATACACTCAGATATTGTAATACAGCAAAGGAGAATGACAGTAGCGACGACTCGGACATTGACTTTGTTAGTGGCAGCACATGCAGAGAGCTGCAGTTCAACCCTGTTACAGTTGAAGATGCCCAGCTGCTGTGCACTAGGCTGAAGGTGCAGTGCAAGAAGAGGTCTCTCAGTCATACTGCGTCTGGTGTGTTAGGTGCTCCGTGTAAGAATGTGAAAATAAAAGGTGACGGAAATTGTTTCTTCAGAGCGGTCAGTGAAGCACTGTGTGGTACAGAGGAGTACCATGAGCCAATTCGAAATGCGGTGGTGCAGCAGCTACAGAGCAAACAACATATGTATAGGACCATCCTGAGAGTGTGTTACCGTTCAGTGTCAGAGTACATTACGGAGTCCAACATGAATTGTTTAGGTAGTTGGGCGACCGAAGTGGAGATTCAAGCAGCTGCAGACATGTTGGGGGTAAGCATATATACATACTATACCAACCGTTGGATTGAATACAGATCTAATGGTTTAGAGGTGTCTAAGCAGGGCATATATTTGGAGAATAGTCGGAACCATTACGAGACAGTCGTTTGTGTCAAGAGGCCTCAGACTCAGTCTTGTTACGGTTACTGCCAGGGTTATGAGATTGGGAACAGCCATATACCACAAGCAGTTAGGTCCTCAGGCTCCAAATCATCTGATTCCGAAAGCAGTTCGGGAGCGGACATGGCAGGTGACTACGAGGATTGGATGTGTGATGATTATCAGGACAATTGTCAAGAGGACTATACCCATAACCGAGATACTCCCGGTGCTGACATGGAGGATACCAGAGACCAAGAGGCTGAAACCAGTCCCCGTTCAACCGATAGTCTTGTGGACTACGACATTTACGATTCCGAGGAGTCAGACTACGAGGTCCACACCCAAGACGTCGACAGTGAACAGCTCTACAGTGAACAGGTTGACGACGAAGAGGTGGTCTACTGTGAAGAGGTCTATGGTGAAGAGGTTGACACCGGCGCTGTCGTGGAATGTGAAGAAGTCGATGATGACGAGGTGGTGGACTGTGACGACGTGTACGATGAAGAGGTTTACGACGACGAGGTGGTGGACTGTGAAGACGTGTACGATGAAGAGGTTGACGATGGCGAGGTGGTGGACAGCAACGAAGGCTACAGCGAAGAGGGTGGCGAGTTACAGGTTTACTGTGAAGATGGTCACGACTCGATTCCAGCTGTGGAAGATTCGAGAAAGCAACATTTGATGGAAAGCATGCTTAGTTGGTCTATACTGAACACATCATGGCATTCCTTCCTAGAATGGCTGGGGGAGCGCTGGTGGGGATCAGTCTCTAAAGAGCAGATTATCACATTCATGGATACATCTAACAGTCGCAAAGGGGACATTGTCGTCGCAGCACACTTCGGTGGCATGCAAGGAGGAGTGTGTTCGATTATGGTGAAGACACAGGATTCAGTCATGACCTTTACTGTTGTTATTAGTCGAGGCAGGTACATCTGTACCGATATGGTACAAGGTCTATTTTCAACTCCTATTGACATTATGAAAGTTCTGGTGCGTAAACTGGGAGAAGGACACTTGCTACGTAGACCCAGGTGGATGGCTCATGACCCCAAATACTTTGCTATGACACAAATTGTGGACGAGCTGCGTTATATTGTAAAGCTGATAAAAGGCTCATGGTGGGGAGCTGCATTCCTCAGTTTGGAAATGTCCCCACCACATGGTAAAGTGATAGAGCTTCTACGAATGAGGACAAACAAGCACACCAACCCAGCTGCCGCAATCCATTATATGAATGAGGACAGTTTGGGATACCTGTTTGATATTGTAACTGCCAAGGGAAAGAGATTCAAGGTGACGTTTGATAACTTGGGGTTTACGATTGGGACAGGTGTACACTTTCCATATATCACATCTATTCTTTCCCGCATCTGCTGCCTTGAAGATGCAACCTTTGTTGCCCGACCAAAGAACCACATCTTTGGGGATGAAGGCCTGGAACGTCACCCAGGTGTCACAGATGCCAGACACAATGTCTAGAGTAGGAAAGATATAGGTGGAGAGCATATGTAATCACTGTCATATCGCTTGGTAAATGTGCCATTACAAAGTGCTTGTGGTGTATTATTCAATGTCCATATCCTTCTGTGAATAAAGACAATAATATCCTGAGCAAGAATACCAGGTCACATTTATTTACAGAGTACATAACATTTACATACATCCATATCAAAAGTAGGACATAGTGGCAGCTCAAAAATGAATAAAATGGGTTCAGTGTAGTTAGATCTCAACACATTGCAACCTAGTCATCTCCATCATCATAATCTCCATCCGCATCAGCTCCATCCTCATCATCGGCCATATACTTGAGCGAAAGAGACATAACCACATTACCAACAAGTCATACACACAAGCAAAAGTGTCATCACAGTATACACTACCATATCTACCATTTCATCTTCTGCATTGTTCAACTGGGGAAGAGGAGGTAATGCTAGGTGAGGTTGAGGCCGGTTGACGACTTCTGGGGGCAACAGTGGAGGAGCTTGTTCCAAGACAAGGTTCCTAGGTCCCTCATCGTCAGACGATAGTATGTAATCACTCTCCTGAATGTGTATTACAGACATGGGAAATGTATCACTTATACATGGTATACTTTACAACAGTGAATGAAAGGACATCAAACCGAGTACCTACAGAACGGGTCAGGATTATGGTAGATACCTGTGGAATAGAGACGAGTGTTAGAATCAGTACAAGTTAAATGCCTGTGATGAGTATGGTCTATGAAAGAGGTGTCTATAGAGTATGATATAACATGCGTCTCTCCTACCAGGCTCAGCTCGCTATTGTCAGTTTCTATACCACTCTCCTCTGACATGATTAGAGTTCGGAAATGCACAATTGCCTGAGGTAAGGAGATATAGGTCCATGATTAGCTGTTAAATGCGACAGTTGCAGTAGGTGTCACAGTTAAACACCTTTTCATGAGTGGGTTAAGTTACGGGTTAGGTGTGGTTGTACAGAGGTGAAAGCTGTTCGTAAGGCTGCATGTGATCATAATCATGATGAGCAACTAGCCACGTCTCTAGCAACAACAGTTAGAAAACATAAGGCCCTTTCCTGGGGTTGGTGAGAGTGTGCGGCTTTGGGGTATGGTTCCACTTTTCCTACTATTTACAATGGCTGAATCACAAGAACTATGATACCAATTACATACACATAGCAAAATAGGTAAGTGGTTGGAAGATGGCCTATATGGGGAGAAGACAATTCGACTCACTCCGTGTCGCTAAGCAAAGGAAATATGGCAACTGGCCTCTATTGAACAGATCCTGGCTTCCACTGGTAGAATGGCTGGGTGAGAGGTGGTGGGGCTCCGTCTCTAAAGAGCAGCTAATGTCATCCCTAAATAGATCCGAAGTTACTGTAGGAGCTATTGCCATCACGGCCTACTTTGGTGACATGCAGGGAGGAGTGTGTTCCTGTATGGTGAAGAGCACTGACAATACTCTCATCCCATTTGATATACACGTCACCCAAGGCTATTACAAATGCACTGAGTTCCTAGACTGGGACAGAGGTGACCCTGTTCAGCTAATAACCGATGTGCTTAAAGCAGTCCCAAGCGGTTACTTGATGGCTAGACCAAGAGACATACCTGATGAACAGAACAATTGGTCTGGCAAATGTGTAGTGGAAGGGATGCGTGAAATGATACAGCTACTAGAGGGTGCATGGTGGGGACATTCGACGGGCAGTTCCCCAATGTCATCAAATCACATTGAAGTTATACAGGACCTAAAAAAGATGGAAGATGAATACCCCAAGCCAGCTGCAGCGATCTGTTACATGGATGAAGAGGAATATGGATACCTCTTCGAAATTGTAACAGCAAAAGGACAACCATACAAGGTCACGTTTGATAAGTCTGGGTTTGTGCTTGATACAGATATACACTTTAACTCAATGACAAGTTTGCTGGACCATATGACAACGGTTGTAAAGGTTTCCTTTGTACCAAGACCCCTTTCTACAACACAGGACCTGTGCATGAGCAAGATGGATGTAACAGGAGGGAGAAGGAGGGGACCAGTGGAGACAAGTGGAGGCCTACCCAGTCTCAAACGTTCCATACAGACTAGCCCGTATGACCAGAGGTATAGGCCATGACCATTGTATTACTGTACATCTCAATTAATATTTGTGACAGTATATGTGTCAATGTAATATACATTACATATCATTGTTTTGACATGCAATCAATAAAGTGTATCACCAGTCATGTCAGAGCCTTGTTCTTTTTATTCACATACATTACAAAGAGCAGTACCGTTGCAACTACACATGTTTCACAAAGTCATTATAGCTGGGCTATCCACCCGGTACTGCTTCATCCAACCGTGTCTGTGCTATCCACACAAGCTTACTTTCTCCATCCCTGTCTGTTTATCTTCCCGTCACCTGGGCACTCATCCAACCTTGTCTATGCTGTCCACACAGCCTCATCCAACCCTGTCTATGCTGTACACACAGGCTTACTTTCTCCAGCCCTGTCTGTTTATCTTCCCTTCACCTAGGCAACGGCTCTATTTGTTTATCCAGCTCTGGGCACTCGTCCAACTGTTTCTGTGCTGTCCACACAGGCTTACTTTCTCCATCCCTGTCTGTTTATCTTTCCATCACCTGGGCACTCATCCAACCTTGTCTGTGATGTCCACACAGGCTCATCCAACCTTGTCTGTGCTGTCCACACATGCTCATCCAACCTTGTCTGTGCTGTCCACACAAGCTTACTTTCTCCATCCCTGTCTGTTTATCTTCCCGTCACCTGGGCACTCATCCAACCTTGTCTATGCTGTCCACACAGCCTCATCCAACCCTGTCTATGCTGTACACACAGGCTTACTTTCTCCAGCCCTGTCTGTTTATCTTCCCTTCACCTAGGCAACGGCTCTATTTGTTTATCCAGCTCTGGGCACTCGTCCAACTGTTTCTGTGCTGTCCAACTCTCTGTGTTTACCCAACCGAGCATTACAGGGAGGCAGTTAAATAGCAAGGTCTGTTCTTAGGATCTGTTAACAGTTTGCCTCTCTCAGCACTGGGGAAGAAATATCAAGTGTGCATTCGAAATGACTGGGATGGAAGTGACCTATGGAAACTGGCCTCTATTGGACAGATCATGGCTTTCATTTGTAGAGTCACTGGGTGACCACTGGTGGGGTTCCGTATCTGAGGAACAAATGATATCTTTCCTCAATAGACCCGAGGTGAAGGTGGGAGCTTTTGCCATAGCGGACTACCGTGGAGCGGAGCCCGGAGGAGTGTGTTCATGTATGATGAAGACAGGGGATTGTGACATTATCTCATTCGCCATATATGTCACTGGAGGCCGTTACAAATGCACCGACTTCCTAGAGTGGGAATACAGTCAACCAGCAAAAATTATAGAAGAGATGATTGCAAATTACCCAGGAGGGTACCTGATGGCTAGACCTAGAGCCATACCTGGTGGTCAAAGCAAGGGGACTTGCATACGTGTAGTGGAAGAGATGCATACTATGATACAGTTACTAAAGAGTGCATGGTGGGGACTGTCTCTTGGGCAGTCGCCAAATGGTAGGTCCCCAGGGTCAAGTGAGCACACTGCCTTGTTAAACAGTCTAAAGAGTATGCAAAGTGAAAACTTCAACCCTGCTGCTGCAGTATGTTACATGGATGAACATCGCTCTGGATACCTCTTTGACATTGTAACAGGGAAAGGAAAGGTATACAAAATCATGTTCCATGGGTCTGGCTTTCGATGTGGGACCAATCTACACTTCTACACCATAGGAGAGTTGATTGACTACATGAGAGGGGCTAGGAATGTAACTTTTGTGCCACGACCTTCCCCCTAATGTGAGGGGAGACAATGAAAAGGATGGAGTAGGATCGAAGGACACAAGAGGGTTCGATATTCTCAGCACAAGGCTATGGATATGAATAGTGAACTCTTTTCATAACATACTCTGTAAGATATTATACAATGTTACAGCTAGAGTGTACTTTTTCTTGAAATGAATAAACCAAATCAATGGTGTCTTTTGCCTTTATTCAATATATTTGTGAAACATTACTGTATAACATAGTCCTCCTGCACATATCACGCAATTGTTGTTAACCCATACATGTTGCCCCATAGTAAAAGTTATACCAATCCCTTAAAGACATATGGTTATTCAACATAAACTTCAACTGGGTTCTCCTGATCAACACCTCGGTGCTTAACTGTGTGACAGTAGAAAGACTGTCAATGTCTTCTTCCTCACATCCCTCTGCAAGCCTCAGCCCATGGATGAGTTTGGTGTATATGTCCCAGAGTGTTGTTCCATAGAGTATGGTGATTGAGAGATGCCCAGTGATTTCACCTATGTTTTCAGAGGGGCTCTGGATCAAGACTTTGATGTGAGGCCTATTTTCGTCTACAATGGCAATGTTGTCCGCGTACTCGCTCATGGTCTGGTACAGTGCGGAGACGTATTTCATCACAGCATATGGGATGACAATACCCCCACCATACATGTGTCTAGGAGGGAAAGATGTACAGTCGAGGTCTTGGAAGGCTCGCGGGGTTGCCATTGCCATCTCCTGAGTGACTCTGTGGAGAATTCCAAGGTCGTCGAGGGAGACAGATCGCCAAAGAGCTAGGACATTTCTGAGAGCATCATAGTCCTTGTCAGTGCCGAGTTGATGGGAAGGTACGCACACGTAGCTGTCTGCACACTGGGGGAAAGAAAAGGATGCTATTCCACTGGGTCCCCTGGTAATGCTGACAAAGCCTTTCGCCGAACACAGGCCGCATATGAATTGAAACTCCCCTCGGGGAGAAGCGACCAGAACGTCTAAAGCTCCTTTCGCTCTGTCCGAGGCCCAGAGACTTTTTGACATCATGAAGGCTAAGACATTGATGAGAGCCTGCCTGTTGTCGTCATCATAGACAGATAGGGTTCGATTGAAAGGCACTGTGTCCGTGCCAGCTATCTTGATACAGGAGCCACCGTTAATGTCAACGTTCCATTGGGATGAAAGTTTAGATGGATCATTAGTCAGGATCCTTGTCTTGTTGTCATTGAGGACAGTGAACTTGACTGGTATTTTGTCCAAGGTGCCTTGCTTGTATGCGGTAACTGTCATGTTGTCAATGATGAACAGAGTGCTGCAGTCTCCAAAGGGTATGAGCCCTTGCAAGTCAATCTTGAACATGGTAGGCTGATGTGCTTCACTGACCTTGTTCATTGTATGGGTGAACACATACTCCTTCTGACTGAAAGACATCTTTACCCGTGCTTGGGATGCTAAAGGTATACTATCACCGGTCTGTACTCAATGCATGTATACGAAATGGTATATACAGTGCTTTTCGTCTCGATCACGAGAGCCACCGTCTTTCATTGACACACCGTCCTATCCTTCTCTTCTTGTCTTCACCGTAGACACGCTGGATAAGCCTGTGACCGGGGATATTGTTGGTGAACAGGTCCTTGTAGAAGTTTTTACAACCGGTGCAATGATACGTAACCACCCTGCAGTCAGAGGGAGGACGTCTCCTCTTTCCGAGCGTGGCCCGGACAGGGGTGATCCATTTTTTCTCCTTAAAGGTCTCGATCCAGGTTCTCATGACTTTTGCGTCGGCGCAACAGTACGGCATGATGCAAAGAACAGATTCTGGGTACATAACGGGCCCAGAGCTGAACGCGTCAGGGGTCTGTATCTGCAACATGAGTACAGTCTGATACAGAAGGCCTGCCAGGTCAACTAGAGTCCTCTCGCACAGCTCGCTTCTCACTATGGAAAGCCTACCAGTAGTAGAGTAGGTGATCCCAGCGTCTTGCAACATGACAATCGGCAACGAAAGCAAGATGGAGGCGTCAGAGCAAGAGTCGTTGTCGACAAGGGACAGTATGCCTTCCGATATGGCTTCCGTGAGCCTTTTCCCGAGCGAGGCGCTTAGGTTCCTGTAGACATCACGGGGCTGTAGGGACATGTCCTTGGTGATCACATTGCTGCAGACCTCGAGTTTCTCACCGGGCAGACGCGCCACAGTTTCCCTGTTGATCCTTAGGTGCTCCAACTCACTACTACCGCAGACGGGTATCATGTGTTCAGGGCAGTTGTTCATTACCGCGTTGAAAGCCGTGGTTGCCCTCTTCAACCTCTGTCTGACTGAGGAGATTGAGGTGAGCAAGTGCTCTTTGCAATCATCCAGGCTGTGGGAGCCAAGGGCAGAACTGTACATGTAGCGGGGTAAGCAGTAGTCTATAATGCAGTGAGCTAAAAGCTTTCCAGAGCGGTTCACCAAGATAGAGTCAGCATAGTGAGCTATCAGCACCCTGGAGTTGGCGAAACATTTGTTGAAAGGCTGGTAGGGGTGTGAAATGATCTCTGTGTAAGACGAGGAATCGATTGGCGTTAGGGTTCTGGGGGCCGGGGTGTGATGCTCCTCCGTGTTGTCATCTCTAACGGGTTTGGACCCGTGTTCATTATCACCTTCAGACACCACGCTTGTGTCGGAACGCTTGGCCTCGCATATGAGCGATCCACCGAACATGGCCGTGATACACCCTGTGTTAGCCTGGAGGTTCAAGGGGTATCTGTAGAAGGCTGCTTCGCAAGGGTTACACTTGTGATACTCGGGGCATTCGACTGGCTTGACAGAGAGTCCTGTAATGTGCTGTAGCCACGTCTTCACAGTTTCTAGGTAGGTCGTTTTAACACTGGAGTTGGCTACCTGCAAGCGATCCAGTGTTTGTTGACTAAAGTGCTTGTTCTTTGATGATTTGATGAGACTGCTCCAAGGAAAGAACCCTGCTGCCATCTTGGACGCGATGAGTTGCGATGCTTTGCACGCTAACAGGTCTCTGAGGATGGCTTCCTTGCGCGAGAACATGTGGTTCATGCAGTATTTCCAGTCCTTGTACAGCGTTCTCACTGTGATGGTGTCGCTCGACGCAGACTCGTAGCCCTGTACGGGAACCAGTGTCGTAGAGACCGCAGAGAACCCAGAGTCCAGCTTCAACGTTATAACATCGTCCACTCGGTAAGAGGTGAGGAAGGAGCTAGCTCGATGTAAGTCTAACCACTGCCCGTGATCGTCCAGGATCGGTTCCCTCTCCAGGTATAAGATTACATCTCCAGCCTTGAGCTGGTGCCAGGGAGAGGTTGAAAAGCAGGACAACACGTCAGTCTCCAGTTTGACACAGTCTCCCCTCATGACGCAGGATATGAAGGTGTCCGTCACGGCAGAATCACAAGGGGAGCGCATACTTTTGAAGGCCGACAGCCCCCTGACCTTTACGGAGATCGAAGACAGATCACCCTTGTCGTCTAGGTTGTGACTGAGAGCCACGTAGGTCTTCTTAGCTACGTGACAGTAGACCGAGCAACTGTTTTCATACTCCAGCTTGACTCTCCTGTCTTTAACGAAGGGCCCTGTGACATCCGCAACTTCTTCGGACCCAGGGACTCTTGCCACAAAGACGGGATATCCTTCCTTGGTGAATGTTCCTTTCGGGTCTCTGGCTACATTTCGGTGTGTGTTACCTCTGCCTATCACGTACATCCTCTCGAGAGTGTCCTCAACCAAGGCAGTGTGCACGTAGTCCAGAAAGGCAGGCACCTGGGAGCCAGCCCTCTTAAACATGTCACCCACAGCCTTCCGGCCATCACAGGCAAAGCTCTCGAGGAGTTTGATGTCAGTGTCCCCGGACCGGGGCGTATCTGTTCTGTGCACGACTACATCAGACACGTCCCTTTCGGGGATGTCCCGGGGACCGTATCCGACTGAGACCATGACACTGTCAGTGTCTCCGTAGACAACAGGGCAGCTGTGCTGGTAGAACGTAGACACACAGTTGTTTACAACGGCAATCTGTTGCCTGCCGTGGCCAGATATGAGAGGCCCGCAGGGACGAGGAGCCGTTCCGTAGAAGGAGTTGGCTAGGACTTTACACTCTCCCTCCTGTAGCTTGTAGTAGACCCGCTCGGCCTCGCTGATGTCAGGGTTCTTGAGTTTCCTCTTGAACTCAGCTCGCTGGTTGAGATAGTACTCTACCGAGGAAGAGAATATGCCCGGAGCACGGATGAAGCAGCCTTGGGTTTGGTCGTACTTGAGAATGAGCGATGCGTACTGAAACCCCTCAGCCTCCCAGTTGTAACACACCCAACCCGATAGATCGTGGGGAAAGTCAACGGGAGGCCAGGGGATGGTGGTCTCAGGTGAGATGTTGAGAGCGCACATGATCGAGGGGTACATACTGGAGAAGTCAAAGGACAGCTCCAGACCCATGCCGGGCCCCGAGTAGTGTAGGCCAGTGAGTGGGTCACACACAGATCCTCCCTTCCACATGTCACTGTCACCATTGTCTGAGGCGAGATTAGGATCCCATCGCAGTCGGCTGTTCAGTTCCATGCCCAGGGGTCCCGCTTTCACTCTGAGGGTATCGAGTGTAAACTTGAGCTGGGGGATCTGAACCGAGTGAATGCTCTGCACAAAGCCGCAAAAGTTATCCCCTCTCCCGTGTACCACCACGTCTATATTGAGAGTGGCCCTACATCGATGAAACAGAGTTGATACTGGGTTGAGAACTTTAGCCAGCCTGGCGCACAGCTGTGAGTCGACCAAGTTGTAGACGAGCACGGCAAATAGACTCCTACCTCCGAGTCTGATCATCTCGTCCATGCTAGAGTAACCCACGTCCGCTAGCTTGCAAAGCTTTCTGGTGTCCTTTGGAACCTTTCTGTGTAGCTTCCTGACCTTGGAGATGACAAAGGGTGCCACGTCGTTCAACTTCATGCTGGTACACGCAAACTTTATATCTCTGGTCCCCGCCATCCTGTACAGATCTATGATGTTCATACCGCAGCTGTTCATCTTGAAGTGGCCCAGCTTGGCCTTGTCTTTGTTGAACGTTTGGATGTGCACAGATATCAGTTGGAGCTTGTACTCGGTCAAGGTTCCGTTGAGCAACACAGAGCCTACGCTCTTCAGCATCTCCTTGTACATATCAAGGTAACGTACGTTTTCAAACTGGAAGAACGGTACCATGTCATGGGCCAGGGCCTTGGTGACAAAGAGGCCGTACCAGGCTCGCAATAGCGAGGCTCCTCGTTCCTGGGTAACGGCGTCTCGGAACTTGGTGTAATTCGATTGAGTGTAAAAATGCACACGCTGCTCGATCACTCTCACATCGAATTCGGCGTTGAACACGTACAGCAGTTCTATGCCGTACTTGTACAGCAGTTGGATCATCTTCTCCAGGACTGCGAGTTCTCCGGAGCACGGGTAAAACATAATCCTTCTGACATCGTCTATACCGGCACCCCTGGCTAGTTCGTGGTCAGCCTCTGGTTGGTGGTTGTGTGTTACCTTACATTTGTTATAGACAACTATCAGCTTCTTCCTGTGGTGGTCAGGTGAAGTCTTGGGTATGTGGGAGTTGAGGATCACGAGAGAGATGCAGGTTATCTCGTGCTGCTGACCTGGCATGTCAGGAGATAGAGTAGGGATAGAGACGTGCTTACTATGTTTTGGCAATTGTGACCTGCCAGTGTCTAGCATGTGAACCAGCTTAGTCCTGTACTCTGTCATGCCCTCGACCGTACGCTCAGTGCAGTAGGGGAACCTGTAGGCGAATGAGTCGCATCTTAGGGACATGTCTCGGTATGATTTGTCAAACACGGTCTCAATGTCCAGACACGCTGCCTTGTAGAAATAGGCCACGTGTTTACTGTCAAAGAGCTTAGTCTCAGCCTCAGACAGGTCGTGATCATAGATGAGTTCGGATACTGAGAGCACCTGGTTCAGCTTGTTTGCAGACATGAAATAGACCCTACCGAACATGACATTGGAGCACAAGGCAGGCGTGTTACCGTCTCGAGCAATGTAGTAGCCCTTGTCGGGGCAAAAGTCTCCGAAAGTGAGTGCTCCCCTTACAGATTCTACATACCTTTTGGCCAAGGATATACATTTAAGCGGGAAAACGAGAGCATTTACTTTCCGCTTAATGTCATCATGGAGAACGTGGACGTTCACTGGCTCAGCAGCAAAGTGTTTAGACCAATTTCTACCAACCAGCTCCCAGGTCTCTTCCTCGCCATCCTGATCGCGACCCAAGTCTAGGTCATAACCCACAACAGGAGCTATACCAGTAACTTTGAAGTGTACCGTAGTGTAGATTTTGATATCTCGAGCCTGCACCACCAACCCTCTGCATAACAGCGCCTCCTCCTGTCTGTTAAAGAGGACAGACTTGATCATCACCCCTACCAGATTAGGTTCAAGGTCAGGGTTTACAACTCTACGCTCGGGGTAGATGTCAGGAAAGTAATCCACGAAAGGCACGGCTTTGTTCATGATTGTTACTCAAGAGACCTAGGGGACTTTATTTTACAGAGTGTAGTCACATATTTTCGTAGAACTACTGTTCAGTGACAACCTGAAACCCTTTGTATGGTATCAAGCATCCAACTGATGCTAAGATATCAAATGTTGAACTAAGGAGCATATGGAGAGCAAAGGATGAAAGATCTTAATCGAAACCAAGTACAGACCTACACAACCAGGCCTGAATTATCCGTTCAGGGCTGAATTACCCATTTGTGACCAAGTCTGAGGTACCCGACCACGGCTGGCTCATCCGAGCAGAGCTGAGTTATCCATTTGCGACCAAGTCTGAGGTGCCTGACCACGGCTGGCTCATCACAACAGAGCTGAGTTATCCATTTGCGACCAAGTCTGAGGTACCCGACCACGGCTGGCTCATCCGAGCAGAGCTGAGTTCTCCATTTGTGACCAAGTCTGAGGTGCCCGACCACGGCTGGCTCATCCGAGTAGAGCTGAGTTATCCATTTGAGACTAAGTCTGAGGTGCCCGACCACGGCTGGCTCATCCGAGCAGAGCTGAGTTATCCATTTGTGACCAAGTCTGAGGTGCCCGACCACGGCTGGCTCATCCGAGCAGAGCTGAATTATCCATTTGTGACTAAGTCTGAGGTGCCCGACCACGGCTGGCTCATCCGAGCAGAGCTGAATTATCTGTCTCCAGTCACATGCTCATCTATCCGAACACGGCTGACTTATCCAAATACGAGACACTGACTTCTCTGTTCAGAGCTGAAGTGTCCGATCCAGTCACGTGCTCATGTATCCGAACACGGCTGACTTATCCAAATACGAGACACTGACTTCTCTGTTCAGAGCTGAAGTGTCCGGTTCAGTCACGAGCTCATCTATCCAAACACGGCTGACTTATCTAACTCAGACAAACTGACTTCACTGTTCAGAGCTGAAGTACCCTGTCAAGGACATGAGGTTTAGTGTAACATGTATGCCAAGGAGTTAGGAAGTAGGCTCTAGGGCTCTCAATTGTGTTAGACCAGAGAAGACAACACTATCAAAGCATGGCCACTAAGAAAAATACAACGGTGTCAACCTATTGTAATGTTTTGCCTCACAGACAAGCAAATACAGCTGTGTTAGAAACAGTGAACGTGCCTTCCAATAGGAGAGCCTTCTTCTTAGCGGTTGACAATGACATACTACACGATAGGATATCAGATGAGCTGTCTTTCGGAGCGTTGTCACCAAAGGACAGAGCTACTTTCCAATTTCTCCTTTACCTGACATATTGCTGCAAAGGCGAGGTTCTCCAAGTGACTCTGGAGAACACAGATTTCTGCAGTATGTCACCACCTATCAGAGAGGATTTTGCTCAGGGGCGCCTATTCTGTTTTATCCTAGACATGAGTAACGAGGAGCCATGTGAAACAAATACGCCGTCGTCTAGCCTCGGTGTACAGTCCCAGTTAAGCACACTGGCCGCCTCTGGTGATACGGATGGGGATGTGTCCAGTACCCAGTTGCTCAGACTCATGAACATGAGTGTGAACATGGATGTGTTCAGAGGAGATGGCGCCAGGTCTGACACCAATTACGACACGTCCCCACATCAAGCAACTGACAATGAGATGACAGAAGCCTTTGAGGAGGCGTTCAACGCTTTCATGCGACTGCAATTGGTTAGGAAAAGGGCATCATCCGTCAACAATGCTATGATAGTGATGAGAGACAGCAAGGGAGAGCTAGGCTCCATGTTCGACTGGGTGGATATCCGCAGTGATACACTGAATGCTACCAAGGTGGATAGGAAGAAGGTGAAGGAACTCCAGGGTTCCATGTACACCCCAGCCTGTCAGTCAGGGAGGCAGGTGGTTTCCTTACCGGAGTCTATAATGGACCTAAATCTCAATGTTCTGGAGACCTCCATAGGGAGGATCACAGACAGTACAAGCAAAGGTGAATCCAAGAACCTGTTCCTAGCAATCATGTCTAAGCTGACGTGCGTGCAATGGCTGAACCAGAAGGTTGTTGAAACGTGCTACAACTCGACCATTCCAGAGGATGTGAGATTTGTGGAAAGACTGAAACGTTTCACGGTCGATCTCAACAGGTCCTCTGGAGGCATGGAGGTTGACATCAGAGGTCTCTTGGTATTCAGGTACTCTGTGGAGAAACTCATTGACAGGGAGAACCCGGACCTATTTCTCAACTCTCTGATCCACAGGCACATGCCCGTCACCAAGAGCCGCATTGCCAGGGTATTACGTGATGTAAAGAGTAGACGCAGAACTAAAGCTATCGCGTCTTTGCTGAGGAAAGGACAGTGTTATTGCAAGACGAGGCTCACCAAGGACCACATTGGAGCGTGTAGCGGAGAGTGTCAGACCTCATATTCTTGTTTCTACAACGCCTCAGAGGATCACCCCTTCATTGTGAGTAAAGACGACCACAGCTACTACTTTGCGCACCTGTACCCTCATCTGGGTAAACTGGAGCGCCTCAGCAAGGAAATGAAAGTCAGGTACAGAGGCCGCAGACAGTTCGAGAGCATAGTGGATATGGTGTTCAATATCCTTGTCAGGCACCAGTTCAGTGTGAAAGACTCACTATACCAAGGTTTGACAGACGTGATAGACGACAAAATGAGAAACTCGAGCTTGTCTCTCGGTCACGACCTCACCGAGATACACGAGTCGTTATACCTGGCGCCTGGAAATGACGATGACTGTCCGGAGCATTCGGACCCTCTGAATCCGGTGAAAGTGTACGACCAAGCATTGGTGCGCTACTTGTTCTGTGACAGCCTTCAAGTGGGCAGGTTGTTTCAGGCGTCTACGACGTTCAATTACATTATCACCAACACCGCTCCCAGGTACACCATCGAACGGATTATGCTCTTAAACGTTACGGGTCCCGGTGAAGGTAAGAGTTACGCAAACAACGTGCTAAACTACCAGTTCAGGACGGTGAAAGGCTGCATAGAGACGCTGACGTCTTTCACCCCGCAATCCTTCAAGTACAAGCAGAAGAGGAACTCGTGTGTAGTCATGATAGACGATGCTCATATATCACACGAGAAGAACTTGAAATCAGTCGACAAAGAGTCCAACGTGATCCCCAATACGTTCAAGAACCTGTTAGACACCAGCGTGCTGGAGAGCGATGTGGTAACCAGAGACATGAGCAGCGGCAAGGTGGACACCGTGAAGTACCACGCTGTCCACAACTGCGGCTTTGTGTGGAACACCAACACAATGGGCTTTGTGAGCGACGCTTGGGCCGACCGGTGTCTGATCATGGAATCTGAGTTTCCCGAGCATGTAACTCGCACGCGTAGCACCAATCA